>NC_071114.1:5077500-5270000 GCF_024256425.1 Clarias gariepinus
CGCCAGACAAAGCACGCAGCAAATGCAGAAATCCGAGGCTTCTGTCTAAAGAACACACACAGCTGCTGCGGTGATGCAACGGCATGAAAAAAAGAAGGAGAGGGAAAAAACGAAAGAGAGTGAGAACGTGTGAGAGTGAAAGAGAACGTGTGTGTGTGTGTGTGAGAGAGAGAGAGAGAGAGAGAGAGAGAGAGAGAGAGAGAGAATGAGCAAATGTTCACATCCCAAGCAAATAAAATGCAACGTAACATAAGGAAAGACGGTGTCTGACAATCTGCATTCCTCATCGTGACTAAACCGAGCATCAGAAACACCGGTGAAGAAAGCTGGCTGAAAGACCGCACCAGACTTGTTCGCACTCGGACCAGCTTGCAACGTCTAATCTACACGTCCGATGTTCGCTTCATCAAAAAATCCTTTGCGAGCCGTTCTGTACCTGCTCATCGCAAAACAAAACAACGGCAGAAGTCCAGCTATAAATAAATAAATTCCTCACGAATTCCACATCATTGAGTCAGTAAACGGCAGCTCGGAAGTGGAATGAAAAAATGAAGTAATGATAATTTACATGAGTGTGCTGATGATGGAGTGTGAAGGGGATGGAAAGTTCTGACTCGATGCTGAGGGACAAATATAATAATCCGTGACCTGGACAGTAGAAGGTCGTCACCGACACAAACAACGACTAATTATATCTGCAAGTGAGAAACGCAGCTGTCGGGTCACATCTTTAAATGAGGAAGCAGAGCTCACAAACACACTTATTTTAAAGGTGCAATATATATATATATATATATATATATATATATTTATTTATTTATTTATTTATTTTTGTTGTTCCAAATTTGTATAAATAACCTGTTAAAAAAAATAATAAAAAATGATGTCGATCATCTTACAGGCCACCTAATATCCTGGAGGAGGAGCTTCAAGAACATCAGTCAAATGTCAAACCCACCTCAACATTAAAGCCTGAATCTTAAAAAAATATATATAAATAAAATTAAAAAAACATAATTTTACTTGTACCTTTAAAGTGCAAGTATTATGCAAAATGTTCATTCATGTCATTGTGAGACGTTTAGACAGGTTTCCTGTGTGGGTGTAAGGGTGTGCATGTGCGCGTGTGTGTGTGTACTTTTTCCATTTTTCATATTGACCAGGGCTTAAAAAAGCCAGTTGGCTTGATGTGACATCATATAAGCAGATCCCGCCCACTGTTTCCCCAGGTCCGCGGGGGGGCGTGGCTAAGGCATCTGAGCGTTTTTTTGTTTTTTGTTTTTTTTAAACAGGGCAGTGTAGGACACACACTTTCGGGGAGCACTGAGACCTGTGTGAACTTGTTGAGAAAATATATTCATACATAAATAGGGGACCTTTAAAACGCTGGAAGATGTTGCATCTAAAGATGCAACAGCTGGTAACAAATCACCTTGAAGATGAGTTTGAACATGATTTTAGGGAAGAGCTTTGGGAAACATGTGAAAGCTGACTTCCAGTCCAGAATGCTTGTTTGGGTTTGGATCGGAATGTGGCTAGAAATTATTGTAACGTCAAATCCATGTTAGAAACCAAATTATTTGAAACACCTTTGGGTGAAATCTGAAATCGTTTTGCTACTTTTCTTCTAAATGTGCTCGCTGAAGATCTAACCCTATCAAATCAAAGATAAACAAAGTCCTTGAGTATCATTATGTGTTATCGTTACCGCTTTATTACCGGGAGCCATTTGGATGAAAAGAGCACAGAGGACAGGTAGCATCTGTCTCCACCTACTTGCCTTGGCACAGTCAGCAACTTCTGCTAGCTTTGGCATGGGCTTGGAAAAACATCAATATGGCTCTATAAAGCCGAGCGCAGGCACGCCAGTCCGCACTCGACGAGAGCTGGCCGAGTGTGCGCCGTCTAACCTTACAGCTGGAAACAAAAAAAAAAAAAACGAGAGCCTATTATTTTTCTGCCTGGGCTATAAAAGTGTCACGGCGTTACACAGTTCCCAATAATTTACTCGTAATAAAGGCATAATGAAAGCACGGTCTCAGAAGGCTGCTTTGTTCCAGGAGCGAGTCGGTGATTTTGGGAGAAAACGGCAGCATTAACAAAGCTAACGCCTCGTACTGATGGTTACACGACGACAGGCCGTGGTGTCTTGTTTATCGCTGTTATGGCGAGAGAAACAGGAACTAAAACAAACCTATAAATGAATAAAAAGTTTGACTTTGTATTAAAGTGCAATTGTGTGACATGCTTGCTTTACAGATGAGTTGCATTACAAAATGATTGTTTTTTTTTTTTTTTTTTGGTTAGTTAATTTTCTTTCCCGTCACAGCACACCACATGGCGGTTTATTCATAACACAATCGCACCAGTTCAAAGATCTGAGCAGCAGCATTCACATAACCCCACGTGCCCTGGATAAAGCCGTACAGCCGCACAACCACTGCTGACGTAAAGTACTGCATCTTACACCGGTGATTTGTTTTTGGGGTTTTTTCGCCCTTGAATTAAACTCAAAAGAAATGCTTTAGCATACAGTACGTTTCCTACTTCTCTCTTCCTGAAGTGTTTTTTGGATGACATGTCAGTTTAATCGTCGTTCGGTCCTGAACTGGCGTCACTGCAGTCCTGAGAGCCGGGGTCAGGAAATGAGACTAACCTCAGCCGATGATAAGGGAAGTGGTCTTCAACTAGCCTACATACGCGAGACGTGAGCGTTTCGTGTCAGGGACTGGACGAGCAGCGCTTTCCTCTTTCGGTTAGTGCGACCGTTGCTCTAGTGGGCCTCAATAGCAACGAAAAAAAAAACACACACACATGATGCAATTCGTGCATCACAATAACCTGCTTATAGATATACTCTAGATATAATCTTTCACTTTCCATCTGTGTGTTAGTCTTCTGATCCAACTCGTTCATCTCGTCCCTCGTGCCCTCAGACGGGGGTCTCTACTGCATAAATAGATCCATAAACGAACACCATGAGAGGTTACCCGATACAAGAGTCAGACGGAGCATCAGCAGGTTCAGATGAACAAGAAGACCTCTTCTAAAAATAAGTCATGAGTCTTCAGTTGAAAATGTCACCTAACCATCACCTGCTCTAACGTAGTGCACCGCACCAGGACAAAGCAATAACAGTGTGGTGTGACGCGGAGGGATGCGGTGTGCAAGCAGGCCGAGGGCCACAACATTTTTGTTCTCACCTACGTTACAGCTCTCATTCCTTCTCTCTCTCTCTCTCTGTCTCACACATTTATTTAGATTATAAACCACGTTGCTGTGAAGTCCCCCGTTACTATAGAGACATTTACTTATACAGAACGACTGCACTAATATTATAAAAAGTATACATATGCATATATTTGTGTATTTATGAATGTACTGTATAAAGTTTGTAGTTTTATGATTTGATGATTATAATGTAGTGTTACTGTTACTTGTTTTTAGGGTAAGATTTTATATATACTGTATATACGGTACTGTGTGTATATACTGTGTGTACTGTGTGTATATACTGTATTGTGTGTATATATATATATATATATATATATATATATATATATATATATATATATATATATATATATACACACTGTATCCTATATTGGACGTTTCGGACTGCGTTCCTCTGACCAATCAGATACAAGCGTTATAAAATAAAACATCAGTTACACGGACGGTTCTCAGCAATTCATCTCTCACTTTCTAAAGGTAATGGTTCAAACATAAAAAACAACAAAACAAAGTTTAATAAAGTTACATTAAACTTACTCTTAATCAACAGGTGGACTCATCGGTGAGCGCCCTGAGCTAATGGAATGAGCTCACTGCATGTCTGGATCACTATTTATTTATTTATTTATTTATTTATTAGCCGTTGCCTGGACGATGGAGAAATTAAAAAAAAAAAAGAAAAAAAGAAAGAAAAATCTCCTTCCTACAGACTTTTTTTATTATTTAATAAGACAAATTAATTAGTCTTGACTGCTGACAGACAGAGGCGCACACACACACACACACACTTACAGATATGTGGGAACTCACACAAACCTGAACAGACAGCTCTCGTGCTAGCATGACATCCACAAACCTCACTACTTAGGTAAAAAAAAATTGAGAAACTAAATTTAAAGTTAAAATCGTTTGCGTGAGACACTGAGGACGGGACTCCGACTCGGAGCAGAAACGTTCTGATGATGGAACCTTCGAGAATCCCACTCAACTCTGTGCACTAACTCACTACACATGATGACTTTTCAGACCACGGTGCTTCTGAAGTTCTTAAGTCATGCACGATAAGAGCTGCAGAGACATCTGTCGCATAAATGACATGGACAAACTTGTTCAAATTTATACACCACTGCCAGGTAAAGTGGCAAACCGGTGACACCATCATGGGCACACAAGGCTCACCCACGCCCGATCCAACAGAAAAGCCAATTCTGGCCATGATAGAAAGGCACCAGAACAGTGCACCACGGCCCACTGCACGAGGCCCACAGGAAAAGACTTGATGGCTGTTGACCCCGCCTCCAAACTCCTCAGATCTCAATCCAATCGAGTCCCCATGGGATGTGCCAGACAAACAAATCCGATCCATGTAGGCCCCACCCTGGAACACCCAAAGAATCTGCTCCCGACACCACCAAAGGGCCACGCCCCCAGGAGGGGCCAGAGCGGCCCAGATGGCACAGGGGGAACCTAAAACCTTGGGTGGTTTTTAATACTATGGCTGCTTGGTCTGCTTTATACGATGGAAGTCTAAGACTAATCATTAACACGCGTGATATTTAACATGTGGTAGTTTTGTTGTGATTTTTTTGTTTGTTTGTTTTATATGTGTTATTAACTTCAAAATGTGGTGACTATATAATAAATAATGATATACTTCAAAATAATTAATTATTTATAAACAATAATGGGTAACTAAAAACGGCTTAAAGGTGCAGATTTATTTGTATATTTTTTTAAACTTGGAAATCCTGTGGCCTCCTGTTTGTGGTGAAATAAAACACTAAACAGCCGATCATGTGATCATGTGACGTTCCTTATAACTCCAGTATCAATATATGAAAGTTAAATAAACCAAAATATGGTCCAGTTTTTTTTTCCCCCAGAACAAAACAAAAGCGTGTGGACGATTTATTTATGTTGATGTAAAAAGAGAAGAAAGAAAAGAAAAAAAAAAACCTCACACCATAATCCTACAGTGAGTCCTCAGTCGGTGTAACTGGATACCACAGACTGTATGAGGGAACGGGACACACCCTCCGTGACATCACGGTTTTGAGGCTCAACTCCGGGAGCTATTTCCGTCTCCACCTTGGCAGGAGCTGGCGTCGCTTAAATCCCAGTAAATCCATAACTGGGCACGATGATCAGAGCCTGACTGCCGTTTGGAACCTCAGTTACCACAAGCTAGCTAGCTTAGCTTTACCCTAGCTAAAAGTCTAGTTATTCATTTGCTAAAACATTTGACTGAACTCTATACGGCGTCCCGTGTCGACTCCTGCACTTCTTGTCGATTCCAGTTTGCTGGTTAAAAGTGATGCACAGCAGACGGTTAGCGGTTTGACACCTGCGATGAAACTGTTACTTTAAATCAGCCACACCTCTACTGTATGGCTTAATGCAACTGTAACTGGTGAGTTACATAAAAAAATAACACTCCCTGTTTATGACAGGTGTCATAAACAGGAAATCTACATATAGACACCAAAACAGTTTTTTGTACCTTTTTACGTGAGGCTATATGGGAAGTGACTCACTTTCCTAGTGGCCATTTGAGGAACTGCATAGTTTAGTTCGAACTGCTCTAGGAACAGAGTTTAAAAAGAAATAGCTAAAAATAATGATGATAATGAGACACCCTGACGTAGAGTAGCACACAGCCTTACTGTTCATTTTGTAAAAATTTTATTTTAGCTGTCAAACCAGGCGGTGTTGTGGTTAGCACTGTCGCTTTGCACCTTCAGAGTCCGGGTTCGATTCCTGTCTGGGTTCCAACCGGCCAGGCTCGATTCCCGTGTCTGTGTGCATGGAGTTTGTATGTTCTCCCCGTGCTTGGTGGGTTTCCTCCCACAGTCCACAGATATGCAGGTTAGGCTAATTGGTGTTCTCAAATTGCCCATATATGTGAATGTATGTGTGTATACCCCGCCTTGTGCCCTAAGTCTCCTGGGATAGGCTCCAGGCCCCCGTGACCCTTATTACAGGATAAAGCGGTAATGATGGTGAGTATGAGAACTATTTAGTCCAGAAAATTTATGAATGAATGAAAAATATCCAGACAGCCCCAAAATTACTGTCACATGATCTTATATTTTTATTTACCTGGG
Source organism: Clarias gariepinus (assembly GCF_024256425.1). Taxonomy (NCBI): domain Eukaryota; kingdom Metazoa; phylum Chordata; class Actinopteri; order Siluriformes; family Clariidae; genus Clarias; species Clarias gariepinus. Next base: position 5,083,839 of record NC_071114.1, read on the forward strand.
CCTCCATCATTTATCATGAGTCATTTATCTAGTGACTCATACAATCATAATATCTTCCATGATGAAGTCCAACAAACAGTACATAGATACTTACCTATTAATCACTCACACACAAAATAACAACGTGTGGACGAATATAAATAAATGAATACAAATATGTCTACCCTGCATCTGGAAGTTCTCTAGAAACGAGTGTTTTACGTGAACTTTACACATCTGAACCTGGGCCAACAGGACAAAAGTGTTTGCTTGTCATGTAGAGAAGTTGCAAAGTAGACTCACTTCAAGGCAAACTCATTATTTGTGACCTTTACCTAAGAATAAACAAGCGAAGCCCTCGCTAAACTACTTTACATCGACAGTGAACAAAGCAGCTTCTTCATTCCTAGCGTTATTGCATTGTTATAAGATATCTGATAATAAAACCAGTCAATCGGACGCCTTCAGCAGGGATAATAAAAGACGGACACGGAGACGATGTGGGTTTTGGTGGGACAACTTCCCTCTTCTGATGTGAACATTAAATGTAAACAAGCGCTCGTTCAAACCCACACCGCGCGGTATTAAAACACACCTGTAACACACCTCAATCCTGCAGCATTAAAATGTTCCTAATACAAGAGAGACGTGTTCTTCATTTAACGCTAAAGTCACAAAGTCACAAAGTAAACCACATGAGGGTAATATCACGTTAGAGCTGGGAGAGTTTGTGGTGTAAACAGTACGTAATATGTAAGCAGCGCCGGCTCAGTAACACGTCTGCATTAATGAACCAGAAGGTTTCAAGTTTAAATGCCAACCCGGTCATACGTCCAAGTGTAGGAACATCCACGGCTCAGATACACATCTGGTGTCGTTAGTCAGATCTCTCTGGATAAAAACATATCTGTTGAATGGATCAGCGTTACACGAGAGCACGACACCATGACGGCAGATCCAGGCATGAGAACAACAAGTGCAAAATAAAACAAAACAAAAAACACCACACAGCACTCCTGTAAGTAAGCGTAAGTAATAGTAGTTCAGTAGCTAGTAAACATGTGAGTGAACTCTGTACTCACCTTCCTTTTCGGATGACGGACACGCCACCTGCAGCACCAAGTCGAACGCCCTTTCTGGGTTCTCACTAAGACAAATCACACACAAACACACACAGTAAGTAAGGCGACCTTTACGTTCGATGCAACCAAAAGTATGTGGACACCTGAATATCAAACATCATATTACAAAACCATAGATCTTAACATTAATAACAGTCACTTGTTATAATCTTCTAGGAAAGATTTCCTCTAGATTTTGAAGCACGCCTGTCAGGATTTGTGTGTTTCTTCAGGTTTTCACTGTGGTCAAACATGGTGGAAACAGTGTGTAGAAATAATAAACACTTTTACAGGTAGTCCCCGACTTATGAACATTTGCAAATCTCTGCAGATACGAAGTAGGTGTAAATAAATCATACAGAAACGAATATAGCTCACGTGTATAGTACACTGCAGTGCACCAGATATCAGACATCAACAAGTTCACATTTTGAAATAGCTCTAGGACAAAATGAGCTCCATTCAAACGCACAGTAAACACAACAACAAGGAGCGTTGTCCCTCCCCTCCGATGTCTTGCAGGTGACTTTTAAATGAGGTCAGCTGACCACTGGGACTGGAGGTGCAGTCTTACGTGAGTATAATGAGGAACCAAAACACCAAACCTGTGTGTTTGGTTTTGTTTTACTGCTTTACACTGTATATTTGTCTCAAATGCATACAAGACTCAGTTGGAGAAACTAACAAACAAACCCAACTTACAAACATTCTTCCGGAACAAAACTCGCTTGTAAATTGGGGGCTACCTATACATGTAATGGAAAGCTGTCCACATACTTCTGGCCATTGAGTACTTATTTCTCAAATAGATGACATACAACCTTTGTCAATCCAGCTCATTAAGTCACATAATTTTTACACAGAGCGTATCAGATTGCAAACCTCAGGATCCTGAAACTTGTGGCCAGAAACGTCATTCTGAGGCTAATACTATCAGCAGTGACACTCGTAGTAGCACTTCATTCATTTGGTATTTCTTGTGGTGGTCACGGTGGAGCAAAAGCACACGCTCAGAACTGGTTTGAGAAAAATCCACTAACCATCCAAGTGCGGCGCTACAAGCAGCGTACAAGACATAACGAGGGAAAAAGATTAAAAAAAACTTAGCTATAGTCTGTAACAAGTTAAGTGCGTGTGAAATAAAAAATTAATTACAGATGTACAGCGGTTTGAAACCAAAATAACACACACCACTACTACATCAGTCCAGAGAACGTGCTTCATGAAATAAGAGGGCTTTTATTCGTCTCTCGAGTGATTCCATCAACAGACTTACGTGTGGTTTATCTGCGAAAGTGCACGCGGTGTAGCTATAATGATCTCGCAGAGCAGGTCGTTAAATCCTTCAAATGAATCCGAGATTACTTTATATAAGTAAACTTTGGTCACATTCATCCATCCAGATGAAAGATATCGAATAAAGCTAGACAGCACACACACACACACAGACGTGGAAGGAAGGACAATTAGTCCAAACTTATTTCATGAAAAGTACAATATTTAGTTCTTTTTTTTATTACTATTTATAAGATTGTGGTCAAGCACCTGCACTAGCTATATGGCCAGAAGTATATGGACACTACACCATTTTTCCTTATCAATAGTTTTAATTACATTGTATGCTGGAGAATATGCCTTACGATTCCCTTTCACTGGACCTCCAAACCTGTTCCACAACGCAGACCTCATCGCCTGATCTCACTCATGATCTCACGCCCTGAACCATAACAGATTAACACAGCCATGCTCTAAAATCCAGTGGAAAGCCTTCGCAGTTAACAGGGAAGGTATTATAACAGGAACATTAGAAACTAACTGAGGAATGGGAAACGTAATGATTAAAAATTAAAAATACAGCTGGCGCACTCTGAATTATTCACACATTTTCATCCATTTGCGGTCAAAGTAAATTATTTGCCAAGCTTGCTTAGAAACAATAATTATGTCAGACTGCGTTGGACTGGAACCCCTTTCAGTGTGTACCCCGCCTCGCACCCTAAGTCTTACGGTATAGCCTTAAACCCCCCTGAAACCCAGGATGAGACGAGTGAGTGAGTGAGTGAGTGAGTGAGTTATGGTGGATGACAGAGATACAAGCTGCTCAGTTAAGTGTTAAACTCTTTTGTATTTGAAGTGAGTTTGTATTGTTTACATGCTGCGCTTCGTTTTTAACTGAGAAAACTAACTGGATAAGGAACGGGCGACATTTAGTTAGTTATAAAACTTTTTAAGAGGTTGAAAATTCAGAGGAAAATGTAATATTGAATCGGGATATCCTCTTGAGACCCGAATGTCCTCGTGTAAGGACATGACATTTACCCCCAACTTCATTGTCTATATCCAGTATATATATTTCCCTGTGCCATCCTTATATGAGGACTGTTGGGTATAATGTCATTATTTTGCCAAACTTCTTCCTGGTTGAAAACATTGATTAGATTCCTATAGTAGTTACCAGCCACGAATAAAGAAAAACAATCTGTAGAAATTGCAATGTACACGGCAGTAGAGTCTGGGTGTCCGGAGGATGTTTATAAAACTGTGATATTTAGAGAATGGCATAGAAAGAATTAAGGTATGGTGATAATATCATATCAGGAGGTGACTGGTGATTCCCATCCCTAATATATAGATATATACAGTATATTGTTGTTGTTATTATTTATTTATTTATTTATGTTGACTCTTTCCTTGGTGGAGCATGAATTACATACACTGCTATGAAACAGGTGAGCTTTTAAAAGCCTCAGAATGTGAGTGTGAGAATGTGTAGGCTAGCTAAAGCTAACAGTTCACCTTAGACTCCTGCTAGCCTGCATGCTAACTGGGCTAGCCTGGAGCAACACCTAAACAGCTTTTTCTTTTTTTGTATTCGTTGTTATTATTAAATACGAGGCATGTCAAACATCAAACACCGCCAACTCTGACTTAATAGGGACTCGGTGTTCGAGTCGGACAGGTTTTATCAGCTGTTACGGAGTGAAAAAAAACAGCACGCAAACAACCCAAACACAGCCCCAGAGAAAGAGAGCGCGAGACAGAGCGCGAGATTAGGAAGTGAGCAGCGCGTGCCTTACCGGATTCTGCTGTCCATGGCTACAGCATCGCGGCGCGCGCGCCTCGCCTCGCCGCGCTGATCACCGTCCGAGCACCAGGGACACGTCTGTGTGCGTGCGAGCGTGCGTGCGCGCGCGTGCACTGTGTGTGTGTGTGTGTGCAGTGTGTCTGTCTACCTGGGAGACATTTCAGACCGTGTCTCCATCAGACCATAGTGTCTCTCCTGAGAAGTTGAGCTTTGCAGCGTTTCACTTCTCCTCTGCCGAGCACCAGGAAGCGACGCCAAGTGACGTCACGCAGTGTTTGACAGCAGCTCCAGGGCTTGGAGGACAAGATTCCTTCACTCACTTCCCTCTCTGTCATAGTGCCCAGTTTAACGTGCACATTTCTCATTGAACAGGAGAGCTTTGATTTAATACTCATACATTATTTATTAGTCTCACATACACAGTTTATTTTTTATCCATCTATCTAGGAACCTCTGTAGTCCAACTAAGGCCAATGGTGATTATGATGTTATTTATTCCCACTTCTTCACAACCGTGGTCGGACCTCGGATCAACACTCATTTACACACTACAGACAATTTGGAAACATTCAGTCTAATCTGCATGTCTTCGGATTGTGGGAGGAAACCGGAGAACCCGGAGGAAACTCACTAAGCATGCAGGGAGAACATGCAAACATGCACACAGACCCACCGTGGGAATAGAACCCAGCACCTGGAGGTGCAAGGCAACAGTGTTAACCACGAAGCTACTGTGTTGCCTTACAGAGTCAGCCAAAAAAATTTATACACACATCAGGAAATGTAAAACTTGTACAGTATATATAGTATAATATAATATAAATAATAATAGTTTTCTTTTCCTGAAGTGTGTATACATTTTTTTTTGGCAGACGCTATACTATGTGTATATGTATACTTTGTTCTGCTAGTGACTGGACATATTTTTTCACAAAAAAACATACTTCTACAATTTTTTACTTTTACAGCTAATTTTTTTTCATATTGGTATTGGTATTTTCTCTTATTTCATATTTTATTTATTTATGTGAATAATCAATTTTTTAAAAATATTTTAGGTTACTGGCAGTCGTATAAGTATTTTACTGCACATTAGACTTTTTAAAGGGCTGTGTATGTAATATATAAAATTTGAATTTCAATTTAAATTCGATATATACACTATATGGGAAAATGTATTTGGGCATAAGGGGCCTGATTGAAACAACTGAATTCAATAATTAGCAGGTTTAGCCAAATACTTTTGTCCATTAAGTGTGTGTATTTGTGTTTATATATATATAAGGTTAAGGGGAAAGCATTGCCCCCTGACTTACTGTGTAAATTCCTGACCTGTCTAGACAAGCCAGCTGACATGCTCAGGCATCCTCAAGAAGCGACACCTGAGACCCTGTTTAGTCCTAAAATATGTGTTTTCATGCACAGCTTGTGTGATTGCACACAATGATGCTGTACGTAGCGGGAAGTTCTTGCGGTTTTTAAAAGGAAATTGGGCCTCTTCACACACCGCCCACCCAGTGGTTTTGGTTTTGATCATCTGAGAAAGCTACTCAAGTCAACCATGAGCTTAATATAAATTCAACACACCTTCATAACCATACCATACCAGGAAGAAACTTTAAGAAGCATGACTTTAGACAGAGTGTTACTCAATGATGTTCTGTTCTAAAGGTTTCATGACGCCAGCGTCACGGGAAAAGTGACGTCCTTGTGGTCAGATAAGAAAAAAAAAACTTTACATGTTTTAAAACAATCAGCATTTTTTTCCCCAAAAAAATAGAGATCAGTAATGTTTGAGGTTGTTTTAGTGCTCACGGTTTAGTGAGTGTCAATGTCATTTTCAAGATTAAAAGATTCATACACACGACAGTCAAAAGTATAGAAATTACACCCTTGTGTGGTTCTACCCCAAACCGTTTCCACAACGTTACAAGCGTCTGATTGATATAGGAGGGCTCAAACTCAACCGCATTGAACACCTTTGGGATGAATTGAGATGCTGACTGCACCCCAGGCCTCCTCATTCCACATCAGTAATGCTCTAGTAGCTAAATGAGCCCAAATTTAGTGAAAAATATATTTGGACAAGAGTGGTGGATATTATAACAGCAAAAGTGGACCAGACTAGTGGTTTAGGAATGTGTAGGGAAGTTCAGTGCTGGGTGTCCACATACTTTTGCCCATGTTATTTACAGTAGAAGGGCTCAGTGAGAGAAATTCAAAGCAACAAAGAAACATTAATAGCCAAGCACTGAAACAGGCAGGGAAGTAAAGACTTCCCTTTGTTAGAAAATATGGGGAACCATGAAATGATGCTACAAGAGGTAAAACAGCAGGGGGGCGTCTGACCAGCTACACCAGCATCAATCAGCACAAAGCGGTTTGGAACGAAATTATAGCCAGATGCATAAGTATTTGGGCAAGGACAGACTTTTCACATATTTGCCTCTCACGATGGATTAAACCTGAAGCGATCAAGTTAAACTTTCAGCTTATATTGCGTTAGTAATTTTTATAACTTGTATTAATTATTCTTCCCCTCATGTTCCTCCCATTTCCTCTATTTTCACAGGCTCTAGAGTAACTGGACCACAGACTGATGATCAATTTAATGGGCAGATGTGGCTTGTTTCCTCGTTATTTCATGACAAATTAAGGTCTAGAAGTGATTCCAAGTGTTGAATTTGCATTTGGTACCTGTTCATGGGAATACTTAATAGTTCCCTTAGTATCATTACGCTGAACAAACAAAACACACCTATAAGAGAGACAGCAAAGACTTTAGAAGTGGGCAAATGAATACTTGTGTGCTTGCAGAATTCAATGCCTTTGAGAAGAAAAAAAAATGCAAAGTAACATCAAGCCCAGGCAATAACAGTTTGGTGGATGTAGGTGTATTGTTGTCTACAATCAAAGTCTACCATCTAGAAATGCCTATAGATGAGTATTAACTTGCAGCAGAATGATGGGAAGAGAAGAATATATTTAACAATGACAATTGTTAAAAGCGCTATACAAATACAATTGAATTGAATTGAATGTAATTGCTCATAGAAACAGTAGAATAAATACTGAAGCATATAGTCCTGTGAAAAAGTATTTGCCCCCTGTTTTTGTTTTGTTTTATTTATTTATTTATTTATTGCAAAAATAGGTTAAGACAAAATGCTATTTTAAAGTTATGTTTTCATTCATTAAGGGAGAAAAGTTGTCCAAACCTACATGACCCTATGTAAAAAAGTAATTGACCCCTAAACCTAATAACTGGTTGTGTCACCCTTGGAGATTAGTCTTTCACATTGCTGTGGAGAAATTGTGGCCTTCTCTCCTTTGCAGACTTGCACTTGAGCTGAGGTCACAAACTGATGCCCAGACATTCTCATTACTTAATTACCTTTTTCCCATAGGGTCAGGAAGATTTGTACAGCTTTTTTCCCTTAATTTAAAATACATCATGTAATACCTGCATTTTGTATTTACTGAGGTTATCTTTGTGTAATATAATTTTTTTTTGATAATTTGAATCATTCAAGGGTGACACTTATGCAAAATAGCACTGTGGCTTAGTGGTTAGCACTGCCGCCTTGCACCTCCAGGGTCTGGGTTTGATTTCCACCTCTGTGTGTGGAGTTTGCATGTTCTCCACATGCTTGGTGGGTTTCCTCTGGGTTCTCTGGTTTCCTCCCACAGTCCAAAGACATGCAGGTTGGGCTAATTGGCGTTCCCAAGTTGGCCGTAGTGTCTGAAACAGTGTGTGTGTGTGTGTGTGCCCTGTGATGAATTGGCACCCTATCCAGGGAGTACCTCGAGTCATGCCCATATCTCCTGGGATAGGCTTCAGGCCCCACGTGACCCTGTATACCAGAATAAATTGGTATAGATTGTGAGTGAGTGAGTGAGTGAGTGAGTAAGTAAGTGACATTAAATTTGTTTTAAAAACAAATTAAAAGATCAGGAAGGGGCAAATACTTTTTTTTACAGCACTATACACAGTAGCCCTCCAATTTCTCACAAGGGTCAGATAAATGCTGCCTAGTATTGGAATTCTAGATTTCACACAGTTACGGATTGCAAAGAATTTGTACCCAAGTATAACAAAAAAAAAAAATTATAACATTTAACATTAACATTTATAATAATGATAATTATGATAAAAACAGATAGAGTCTACATTTTATTTTTTTTTAATTACACCAAACACCAAAACAACAAAGCCTGATCAATATGCATTTGACACCCAGAGCAAACATTTAAACACAAACAATATTCTGTTAATAATAAAAGTCACCATGGAAGAGCCAAAGGGCAAGAAGGGTAAAAAAAAAAAAAAAAAGCAGACTAGGGTCTTGATTCATTTAAAACCCATTGTAGTAGTGTACAGAAGCAGAAAAAAGAAGAAAAAAAAGTTCACATACTTATGAACCTGACTGTGCAATAAGGACAGCATTTAAAAGTGCACTAGAGCTCTCTCGCTTCCTATTGGCTCACAGGCACTTCCGGTATGTGCTGTTTACAGAAGTGTTTGAGGAACCTGCGCGGAAACAATGTTTCTTTTAAGTGGAGTTTTCAAAGCAGCGCGTGCTCGGGGTAATCCTCAAAGGCGCGCAGAATATCTGATCATGACGTCAGCTCGCATGTGTAGCGAAGAAGTCTCTCTGATCTCACCGGGCACGCGTGAAGCACGAGGGAGTAACCAATCCGGTGGGAGTGTGAGAGAGTCTCATCAGACACACACTGGGACACACACTCTCTCTGAGCAGGACAGATTGATCCAGAGCCTTCACCAGGACGCATGCGAGGTGAGAGCGCAGAGCCCCAGCACAACAACATTACAGCCTTACAGTATGGCAGGGTCGTTTCGTACTTAATGTAGCCTGTATTTAGGTGCATTGGCTCATTTGATATCAACACACACCCACTGTGGACTGGTAACCAGTTTGTAAAAGCACATCCACCCTCCCATCTGTACACTGTCTATCCATTTTATGAAGCAAACCTGTACACCTGCTCGTTAATGCAGTTATGCCATCAGTTATGTAATGACGTGACAGGAGCAGAGTGCAGATACAGGTCAAAAGCCTTACCTAAGGTTCGTGTCAGACATCAAAATAGGGGGAGAAATGAGACGGCGTTCCCACATACAGAACATTCGCTTACTTGTTTTTTGTTTTTCACACATTTCCGTGCAAGCTCTCAAACTCTTGTGTGTAAATCGCAGATCAGCATACTTAAAGCAGGATGCTATGGAACCAAATCCATAGCACAAAGATCACACTTTTTCTTCATGTTGATTTCAGAATTACACCAAAATCTTGTATTGTATTGTATGTAAATCTGTATTATATATTTTTTTTGTTTTTTGTTTTTTTGCACTGCACTGCACTACTGCCACATGATTGCCTGATCATATAACTTAATAAAGTGGAAGGTGTTGCTAATTTCAACAAGTTGCTAACTTTTTGGAAAAATAATTTTTTATATGTGCCCCATTTTTCATCAGGAGATGAGAAGCATTAAGTATTATGAGAAATGATGTTATACGATCCAATATTGAATATTTAACCTGTCACCTACTGTAGGAGAGACACTTTTTAACACCAGTGCCATGTTTTTGCCGATTGTACAAGGTATTTCTTTAACAGAGAATTTTTGTTTTTCTGAAATTAACATAGGGTCGAAATTCTACAAGCAGCAAACCTACAGTAATGTTTAGTTGAATGTCCCTAAGCAAGTTTTACCTTTGGCAGATGTTTTTGGTTGCCATCTGCAAACGTCTGGCAGAATCCCGGTTGATTATTTAAATGCTTTTCTTGGCAAAATTAGTATTGTCCAATTAAATTTGTTGGTTTCCTGGAACATACAAAAAGAAATTTTAGGTAATGTTGAGGGGTCAAAAACTTAAAGTCTGGCCTGATTTATTATTTCCTGGGTTTTTCCCTAATTTAGTCGTAGCCAATTCCCACCCCTCATCAGGGCACTTTTAAATCAAGGCTACAACTAGGACAGCACTATCCGCTTGCGTGATCTCACAGACGGTCGTGATTGGCTGTAGAGCAGTGATTGATATGAGCGCTAACTGGCTCCCATCCCTTCCCTCTCTAGGGCGCTGGCGGCGAGAGGCCTACAGCAACACCCGGGATTTAAACTCACAATCCCTGGATGATAGGTTGCGCACTTTAGAGCTGTTCTACTCGGAGGCTTTCCAACAGCATCAGCTTTGAAGTGTGTTTGGGTTTTCCAAATTCTGTCCAAGTTTCAACCATCTAACTAATTATTTAAAGTTCTGCTGAAGAATTCTGAGGTTCTCCTCTTTCTTCATGCTTCCATGCACTTCCACTTGCAAACCAATGCCGAAGCATGATGCCACCACCACCATCATCATCAGTGTTCATGCTTAACAGTGTTCAGTGTGAATATACAGTTTTTTTGGGGTTGAATGCCTTATATTTTCTCCTCTAAACATACATCTGGCTGAAACGTTTCTGCAGAAGATTTGTTTTCTTTGTCCATGTGGTCAGATGCAAACTTTAGTCAAGCTTGACATTGTTGATTTTGGACCGAGGGCTTCTTTCTTGGACGGCAGCCTTTCAGTCCACTTTGATGTTAAACTCTCTTGTCTGTAGACTGTGAAACTGGTGTTCCAGTAACTTCCAGTTCATGTGAAGTCAGTGCTTTGGTGGTTCCTGAGTTGTTCCTGACCTTCCCAAATTAAATTCCACTCAGCTGTGGGTGACAGTTTGTGTCAAAGGGCCCATTCTTACCTTCCTAGAGGAAACAAATCCTTCCTCTCCAGACAAAGACAAAACCAGTTTGAAGAAATTATATTGCCAGGACAACTGTGTTCATTGTAAGTATATGTAAGCTACCAACTGCAGCTGTGAAGAGCATTAGTGAGGTCAGGTGCTGATGTTAAGCGGGGAAGGCTGGGGGTATGGGTCAGTGCTCTGTGTAGGTCATTAAGATTCTTCCAGCCTTGGCAAACCATGCCATAATGAATCTTGATTGTCTACTGGCACATTGCCATGGAACAGGTTTGGACCTCTTAGTTCCAGTGAAGCAAAATTGTAATGTTATCCCATACACAGACATTCCATAAAATTGTGTGCAGGGGCAGGGGTAGGGGGTAGCTCAGTGGTTAAGGCATTGGACTACTGATCGGGAAGGTCTTAGGTTCAACCCCCTGCACCTCTAAGTTTGCCTCTGTTGGGCCCTTGAGCGAGGCCCTTAACCCTCAACTGCTCAGAGGCATAGTGTGATAGAAATGTAAGTCGCTCTGGATAAGGGTCTCTGCCAAATACTGTGCATGTAAAATGTAAATCTTGTGCTTAAACTTTGTGGCTACATATTGTAAGAGACCCCGATATAAGCATGATGGTTAGGTGTCCACAATCTCAGCCATATACTGTACTGTATTTGTGCTAAAATTTGCGCATATTGATATCTGTATAAGGTCATAATCGGATAGAATAGAATAGTATAGAATGCCTTTATTGTCATTGTATTATGCAAAATACTACAAAATTTGGAGAGCTATTAAAAAGTAAAGAGCTATAAAATATAAAATGTGAACTATAAAATCAGTAAAGTGGGTAAAAGTGTCAGTGTCCATAGTACTGTTATTAGGAATGTGCCAACTGATTAATCACGTGAGCCTTATGCAACAAAATTTTAATTATATATATTATTTCAGTCTTCTGCAATGTATTCAAATATATTCAAGCCATTCAATTTATTCAAATATAAAAACAAAAAATTTAATTATCTCCTTACACTTAAAAGACATAGAGATGGGTGGATTGACTTTGCTAAATTGCCCCTAGATGTGAATGTGTGTGTGAGTAAGATTTTCTCACTGGGAACGATCGTTCCGTCCCGTTTCCGGGTACGATTTCTCCCCCTCCCTAATTCCCCCCTTTACCCGGTTTGGTTCTCTGCTGTCCAAAAAGAGAAAGAAGAAGAAACCACGAGTCGTAAACTGTTGCACCTGTTAATGCTCTATGTGGGTGGTTTTTTTTTTTTGTGACAAAATCAACGGCACTCTGAACAACATTGCTACTGACACATCTATCGCACGAGCTGCGCGGATACGGCACGAGGCACTGAGGAATTATTTTAAAACTCCACTCTGTAAGGTGAGGAACCAGCTTCTGTCTAAATTTTCGTCTGATTTCCACAGTGACATTAAAAAAGTGCTCATTAAACATAAATTCTTTTGGTCATAGCACCAGAGCATTATTTATTTTAAATATTTAGTTCTTTTATGGCAAAAATAGTGTTCATGTACACCATGAGTCAATCATACAAATGTAAAGAATGCATAAAGAAATGCAAGAATAGCATAAATACATCTAATAAATATCTAATCACTACAGTACTTCCCACTTCTTATACACTTCTGTTCTTCCCAAGATGATCTGGGTTCAAGAGAGGTCTGGTGTGTAATGGAAGCATGTCCTCGTGACCTGGAGAGACCAGGAATGGCTGCCTAATTCTCCTATCAAGAAGACAACATACCTATAAGAGAGATGCTTGTGCTCTTTTTTGCCTTACCTTGTCGAGTGTAGCTTTTCAAACTTGGCTGATGTGCTGAAACTATTGAACCTGAAACCTCACCATGCATCAATGTTTTGTGTTTAACATGTTTTGTGTGCAGCGTGTTTACACTGTATTTTTGTAAATAAATGTATACTGTAGAATCCAAGATGTGTGGGTGATTTGGAATAGAGACAAAGTACTGGTTAGAGTGCAAAATGTTTTATTGACAAATATTCAAGTAAATCATAATTCAAGCAAGTGTTTTAACAGAAAAGTAGCGGTCAAAAATGAGAAAAATGTGAACATTAAAATGTATCGTAATTTCTTTATTACTTGTACTTGGATTAGCAGAAGGGAATGTTACTAAAATTAAATAGTGAAAATATATATAACTATACACCTATATATCTGTAGTCAGCGCTCCGCCATTAAAATTTAAATTTCATCCAAGCATTATGAGTCTCCTGATCTTGCACGTCAGGTTTTTCCTCTTTCTCCTGTTGTTATCTGGTCTTGTGCTACTGTCAGAGGTCTCAGTCTGTGTTTCCTCCAGTAAGAAAGTATAAAAGCAAGAAATTAGCTAAAGGTTGCAACCATAACAGCTTGTACAAATTTCATTCTTCCAACATCCAAATTTTGTCACAACAAACCCAGAGCAATCACAGATAACCTGAAATTGTGTGTGTGGTGTGAAGCTTATGCGGATCATCAGCATCTCAATTTTTATAAATGCCTCCGAGATGTGTTGGAAGAGATAAATAAAGGTTATACATAAAATGAGTAAGTACCTGTAGCCCTAATAGCTACATAAGCACAGCACTTAAGTTCATCACGTTCTACTGTTTTGAACATGGAATTTTTTTCTGGGGCCTTAAAGTAAGCAGACACGAGGAGTTAACTTTGTTGTGAGTTAATGTGAAAGGATAAACCTGTATATCTTATTATATGCATTTAAAATGTCACCACAAGATCCACAGACAATCACCAGGGGATGCCGTGATGATATGCGACTCTCTTTAACAGTGTTAATAACTTAACTCCTACCTGTCTAAATACTTATGGATACGTCCGTAAATATCTGAGTTTTTATGTGTAGTGTCCAATTTTCTTTGCATGTTTTCCTCTTTAGATGCTTTCGTCACTACGTCACTTCCTCTTTTGAGCATCAGCGTGTACTTCTATCCCACCTTCCACGCTCGGGAACGCATTAATTGTTTCCGAGACCACCTCTCAGTCCAGGGCTTCGTTCCCGAGACCACCTCTCGGTCCAGGGCTTTGTTCCCGAGCTTGGAACGATTGCATGCTCACAGACAAAAATCCACTGGTCCCGGGGCCAAGTGTGCCCGTAAACGGTTCCCGGACCCCAGTGAGAAAAACGCCCAAAGTGTGTGCATGCATGATGCCTAGGGATGAACTGGCATCTCATTCAGGATGTATTTCACAGCAACCAAGAACAGGATAAAGCAGTTAGTGATGATCAGATGTTTCTGTTTTCATATGAATGGGTGTTTTAGAAAGGCTCTTGAATAAATAACGAATATGAGCTCATGCAAGTATTAAAAATAATAAGCCTTGTGAAGACTCATCCAGCTGCATCCTGACTAATACAGTATAATGTAACTGCTAACAACCACAATAGGCCTTGTTTATCAAGCTTAGCCTTAAGATTAAGAGCGTCTGATATTAAGGGATTATGAAAAATAAATACTATAGTATAATGAAAGGAAATGCATGTTTACAAGGCGGACAGGCCTGCTTTTCTCATTATAGATATAAACTGACATATGATTTAGTGCGCAGTTATTATTTTTAGTAGTTGTATCATTCATTCATTTATTCATTCATTCATTTATTCATTTATCACTATACTGCCTTATTCTGAACGCAAATCAACTTAATCTGCATTTCTTTGGACTGTTGGAGGAAACCGAAATACCCAGAGGAAACCCATCAAGCACGTTGAGAACATGCACACAGACCCGAAGCGGGAATCGAACCCTCGACCATGGAGGTGCGAGGCCACGTTGCCGCCTGCAGTAGTTTTAAACATTATACATTTTTTTTTAAATAGAATTGAATCAAAATAACTTTGTCTTTTAGTCTTGTCGTTGATCTTTCATGTTGTTGTCCCAGCTGTCTGCGCACATGACATTTCATAGAGTTCTTTTGGGCGAATTGTGCAAATGATCTGTGTCAGGAACACGCTTTGCACGTTACACGTGATCAACATATGTACACAAGTACAAAGAAAATTCAGCTTTTCTGAAATGTTTCCAGGTTGATTTGGCTTACGCAATCATTTACCCACAGCTCTAGGTGAAAAAAACAAAGGTAAATATCCCAGCTTCTTGTGGTGTTCAGCATGAAAAAGTAATCATATAAAGTAAACAAATTCTGTGTATTTTTAATGCAAGCACTTTAAACAGGGAGCTCACCTCTTTGAAATAAAGTTTGCGAGTGAAAAAAATTGAACTAAAAAACTAAATTGTTAGTTACAGTGTTATTAATTTTGATAATGAATGTAATCAGGCACTTGTGAATCAGAAACCTTTGCCTGAAGGTTACATTGAACGTGCCCTCCTACGCTGATGGATGAGAGGTTAGCTTCACGCGGTTCATACTTATCACGACCTATTGATATAGGCTATAATTTATTTAAAAATCACCAACGGCATAGAATACATGTTATTAAGAAACTAACAAAAACCTTCATATCCGCGCCATACCCCATTACAAATCATTTCGATGAAATAAAGGGACATACATGCGCTCTTTGCTGTTGGCGATTTTTAAATCAATTATAGCCTCTATCGATAGGTTATGCTAAGTACCACCTCTGTGAGGCTGACCCCTCATCCAGCAGGCTAGACGCCGCCCTTCACGAAACTTGCAAGCAAAGCTTTCTGATTGACAGGCATCTGATCAACAAAATGAATAACATTGGAACTAATGTTGTTTTAAACAACTCGCTCTCAAATCTGTTTAAAGTGCTTGCATTAAAATGACGCAGAATTCACTTCATATACTTGGTGCATTTCAATCATTAAATAAAGAGTTGCCCAGATGTGCAACTTTGATATGAAACTTTGTAACTGCATTCGTGTCTACTAAATGGCAGGATGTATCAAATAATTGGTCTCAGAAAATTTATATATATATATATATATATATATAGATAGATAGATAGATAGATAGATAGATAGATAGATATAATGTATCTCTCTCTCTCTATATATATATATATATATATATATATATATACACAGTGGTGTGAAAAACTATTTGCCCCCTTCCTGATTTCTTATCCTTTTGCATGTTTGTCACACTTAAATGTTTCTGCTCATCAAAAACCGTTAACTATTGGTCAAAGATAACATAATTAAACACAAAATGCAGTTTTTAAATGAAGGTTTACGTTATTAAGGGAAAAAAAAAACTCCAAATCTACATGGCCCTGTGTGAAAAAGTGATTGCTTCCCTTGTTAAAAAATAACTTAACTGTGGTTTATCACACCTGAGTTCAGTTTCTGTAGTCACCCCCAGGCCTGATTACTGCCACACCTGTTTCAATCAAGAAATCACTTAAATAGGAGCTACCTGACACAGAGAAGTAGACCAAAAGCACCTCAAAAGCTAGACATCATGCCAAGATCCAAAGAAATTCAGGAACAAATGAGAACAAACGTAATTGAGATCTATCAGTCTGGTAAAGGTTATAAAGCCATTTCTAAAGCTTTGGGACTCAGGACAACATCTAAAGAACTGCAGGCCTCACTTGCCTCAATTAAGGTCAGTGTTCACGACTCCACTATAAGAAAGAGACTGGGCAAAAACGGCCTGCATGGCAGATTTCCGAAGCGCAAACCACTTTTAAGCAAAAAGAACATTAAGGTTCGTCTCAATTTTGCTTAAAACCATCTCAATAATTGGCAAGACCTTTGGGAAAATACCTTGTAGACCGACGAGACAAAAGTTGAACTTTTTGGAAGGTGCGTGTCCCGTTACATCTGGCGTAAAAGTAACACAGCATTTCAGAAAAAGAACATCATACCAACAGTAAAATATGGTGGTGGTAGTGTGATGGTCTGGGGTTGTTTTGCTGCTTCAGGACCTGGAAGGCTTGCTGTGATAGATGGAACCATGAATTCTACTGTCTACCAAAAAATCCTGAAGGAGAATGTCCGGCCATCTGTTCGTCAACTCAAGCTGAAGCGATCTTGGGTGCTGCAGCAGGACAATGACCCAAAACACACCAGCAAATCCACCTCTGAATGGCTGAAGAAAAACAAAATGAAGACTTTGGAGTGGCCTAGTCAAAGTCCTGACCTGAATCCTATTGAGATGTTGTGGCATGACCTTAAAAAGGTGGTTCATGCTAGAAAACCCTCAAATAAAGCTGAATTACAACAATTCTGCAAAGATGAGTGGGCCAAAATTCCTCCAGAGCGCTGTAAAAGACTCGTTGCAAGTTATCGCAAACGCTTGATTGCAGTTATTGCTGCTAAGGGTGGCCCAACCAGTTATTAGGTTCAGGGGGCAGTTACTTTTTCACACAGGGCCATGTAGGTTTGGATTTTTTTCTCCCTAAATAATAAAAACCATCATTTAAAAACTGCATTTGTGTTTACTTGTGTTACCTTTGACTAATAGTTAAATGTGTTTGATGATCAGAAACATTTTGTGTGACAAGCATGCAAAAGAATAAGAAATCAGGAAGGGGGCAAATAGTTTTTCACACCACTGTATGTATATATATATATATATATATATATATATATATATATATATATATATATATATATATAATGTGTGTGAGAGAGAGAGATACATTTAGGCATTCGGCAGACGCTCTTATCCTTGACTTACATTTTTATCTCATTACACATCTGAGCAGTTGAGGGTTAAGGGCCTTGCTCAAGGGCCCAACAGTGGCAACTTGGTGGTTGTGGGGTTTGAACCTGGGATCTTTCGAACCGTAGTCCAATGCTAGTATATAGGTAGTATAGTTACTATAGTTCTCTCTCTCTCTCTCTCTCTCTCTCTCTCTCTCAATTATAGTAGAGAAAGTATACAGGTGGTATAATCACAGGTATCAGTATTATTGGTATTATAGTAAGTATAGTTACTATAGTGGACTTTTATATATATTTATTATATATTTAAAACGTGTGTATATCATAGTTTCTCTAACCTATCGCATGTTCTTTAATTCGGCATATATATGTGACAGATCTGATATACTAGATATTACAATTAAATATATACTCCTATAGGTTTATATTGAATGAAAGAACCTGTCCTACTTTAATAAAATGTGAAATTCAGTTCCAGGCTCTACTATTTAGTAGTATGCTGTTTTGGACCTAACCTCAGAGAGTCCTTGCGGCTGTCATGAGGTCTATTTTTTTTATTTTTTTTATTTTTTGAAGTCATGCTCAAACTTTATGGCAGAAAAGGAGTTCCAGACGAGCCGCTACCGAGTGCCAGCTTCACTATGGAGCACAGAGATGGCATGTGAAATGGTGTGTCACAGAAATGCCTCAGGCACTCCTGGCCTTGGAAGCTGTCACAACTGAAGTTAGCGTGCTTGCTTTTATAAACCCGCTCAGAAACGAGGGTTAAAAACTTCTGAGCGGCGCTTTTCATCGTCGTTTCAGCGACTCCGCTCCTTTTTGTTGTGGAGGCTAACCGTGGAAACAAATCAGCAATCAACGTGACGATCTTTTCGCCTGGAGTAAACTAAATTGTTTTGTTTTGTCTTATTCTTAATCCTTTTTTTATCAGCGATGTAGTCTCAGGAGGAAAGAGTTATGAAGACAGTTAGAGTGACTTTGGCCCAGCGTCTTGTGCGCCATCTTGTGAAAAAGACTGTTCATACCAAGAAAACCTGAATCTAATTATTTTTACCATTCGTACAACTACATATTGATATACATTTGTCACGACAGATTATTAGGTAAAAGGTGAACTATGGGCTCAAAAGTATTTGGACACCGGACCAAATGCATGGCTCTTTGCCAAACTGTCGCCAGAAAGTTGGAGGTACACAATTGTGTAGACAGAACCTTTGAATGCAATGCAACTGTAATTACAGGTAGACCTGACTTAAAGCCTTACCTAAAACCTACTCGGAAAAACGACTGTGCATTCCAAGACAATTTTCAACTCGCTGGTTTGTAATTTTTAAATGTTTTTATGCATTAAGATGCATCACCTAAGTCTCGCTGAAATGAGAAAGTAGCGGTGCGTCTTTGACTGAATCAGTCATTGAAAGCTCACTGCAATATGCATGAGTTTAAATGTCAAAGTGCATCGACAGGCCATGAACGGTTTAGTAATGACAGGAAATTTGCAAGCTATTAAACTTCTGCAACAGTCACACAAGTAACTAAGTTGCTGGGCCAGATTGTTAGCTCACTTTTAGTTACACTTGACCTCAGCAGGCTTCAGTGAGTATGAGGTAATAGCTTCAAGGGTTTTTCAAAGATTTGTTTGTCGAGTTTGTTGGATAATTAAGGTTCAAAAACTTTTTCTAATTGTAGTCGTTACTGATAGGGGAACTCGGTTTATAGGACGGTTCCCAGAAAGAAATGCGAGCTATGGACTTGTACCTCCATATGTCTGGGGAAGGTTTTCATATATCTTACATATATATCTTATATCTATACACCGATCAGCCGTTACATTATGACCGCTGACAGGTGACATGAACAACGTTGATTATCAATTATATAACTGTAAACTGTTGACAACTGTCACGCGCGCCAGGACCAAAGGCCAGCCTGTCTGAACAGAAAAGCCAATGCTGCACAAATCACAGTGTGAAAAAATGTAATGCTGGCCATACTGGAAAGGCAGCACAACACCCAGTGCACCACAATCTCCAGCGCACGGGGCCCAAAGACCCCGAGGCCACCGAGCCAGTCTCCAAACTTAACAGATCCTGGGAGGCTCCACCTCGCACCTCGGAGCACCCAGAAGACCTGCTGTCGATATCCCAATGCCAGACCCCCACAACACCAACACACACACACACACCCTGCGGAGCCACGCACTGAGGGCCCAGATCTGTCTCAGTGGCACAAGAGAGCATTAACCCTAGATGGTTTTAATGTTATGGCTGATTGGTATATGTTAAAAAAACATATATGACCAATTTGGATATTTGGTGTTTATATGATTATATGTTACTCCTACATGTAAATATCTTTTAAAGATATGAAAACAACCTATATTGCTTACATACTGTATGGGTAATAAAAAAAAATAACCAGCTGGTTCCAAAGTCATTTATAACGGATATATTTAGTCAGTTGCCACATGGCATTTACACACTCGAACACACACACATGCATTTACATTTGTGTTCCTTATATGAACATTTATTATGTTGCCATTTATAAGGCTTATTTCAAATTCTTCTACGTTTATATATATTATATAAATAGTATATAAAATATTATTATAATATATATTGGAGATTTTTTAAGACTTCATCAACTAAATAATCATTAATGGCTAAAAGATGGATGGATGGATGGATGGATACCTCATTAATCCTTATGGAAAGTCCAGTTTCAAAAAAGTGTCAAAATCTTGCTTGTAAAAATGTGTAATGTGTAAAAAAAGTTCAATAACTACAGATGAGTTTGGAGGTGTTCCATTAAGCACACGTTAAAGCTGGGAAAGTCATCAATTGGTAAAGTAATCGCTGCTTATTAAGAAAACTCAAACACTTTTTTTGTTGATTAATTCCACGCAGATCAGCACGAGACACTAGGATTTCTACATGTGAACCTAATTGGACTAATAAACATGTTGGATGATACAATATCCTGCATTAAAACAACGTTTATTGCGTCTAGCATGGATGAGTCTAGAAACGCGGTTGTGAGCTGCGCTTGGTGCAGGGATAATGCGTTGAAATGTAGAATTCAAGCATCATTTCTCATTTATACAAAAAAACAAAAACATGCTGCGGTCTTAATTAGCCCACGTTATTTGAATTTAGGAATAACAACAAGTCAGTTCGTAAAGCTCAGACTGTGGCCCTAAATAATGTCTTACAGCAATCGTAAGTAAGCGTGCAGCACACACCAAGGTGACAAGAAAAAGTACCAAAAAATTATTGCATTTATTTTAATAGTATTTTAAAAGTCTTTATAAGTTACTTTATAAGTTAAGTTGTTTTTAAAAGTCATCTTTCATTTTTATTATTATTTTTATTGCTGTGTGTGCAAACGTTTTGTGGCATTAAAAAAAATATTCATAAAAGGTTAAGCAAACATATCTGAGTGACCCGCTGAAGACGACTCTCATGCCCTGAACAGTGACGGGGGGAAACTAGTGACAAGTAGGAAATGACAGACTTCCCTCATAAAGGTATTAAATATAAACATTTCCACATTTAATATACTGTATTTTAGGTGAAGGAAGTGAGTGTAAATTATATTTAAATAAACAATCGTTCCCGGGCCCGATTTGCATGATGAAAGACTTGAACGAGATGCTGAAAATGTTAGCACATTTACCCCCAATCAGGTTCTGTTTGTTTTTCCGTCTGGTGCATCCCAGAACCTTGATTTCCTTGGGAATTGTTGCCAGGTCATTGTATTCGCTTCTGCAATACGTCAAGTGCGAAGCAAATAACAACAACCTGTGCATTTCTCACGGGATGACGAAACCCCACAAAAAGCAAAACAGCGTGACGGTATTCCACATTCCCTATGCACATCCACAACCACTGTCCATGGAGGATGTCGTGTATGTTTTATTCATTTGCAGGCTGGGAAAACAACGTACACGGACCCGGTATCCGGCTACACTGTGTTCACAGAGGTTGCCCATAAGAAAAGGGGGAGATGCTGTGGAAGCGCATGTAGGCATGTAAGTCCCGTTTCAGTAAGTCAGCCTACCACACAAGCAGGATATGCACACACACACACACACACACACACACACACACACGTATGTATAATATATATATATATATATATATATATATATATATATATATATATATATATATTATTGAATGAAACATTCATTAATCTTCTGTACCACTTATATCCATTGCAGGGCACACACACACACACACACACACAATAAGCAGTTTGAGAACACGAATTAAATTAATCTGCATGTCTTGTGGGAGGAAACCGGAGTACCCAGAGGAAGCCCATGGGCGGAAACGTGCCATCTCCATGCACACAGACCCGAGACGGGACTCAAACCCTATATATAAGATAATAATATAGATTATATATAATAAATAATGTACATTTCTCTCTCTTTTTTCAGTGTCCATATGGTCACATTAATGTGAAGGACTCCTCTAAGAAGAAAACCTTCAACTCTGCCTTTTATGTATAGTCATTTATAAAAGCTCTGCGTTACTGACATTGCCTCAAGCCCTGCACTCCCAGTGAAAAAAATAAATAGGAAATAAAATGAAGAACAGACGAGAATAGGAAGAATCTGTGGGACGAGCCAAAGGACGGGATAAGCAGAAGAGGATCAAGCGCGGATCTCATTAATGTAATATATGTAACCTTAGACTTCCTCAATAAGTCTTTTTGTGAGCTCTTATTTGGACTGAATGTGCGTTTGCCTTCTATTCCTTTTGAAATGATGAAATAGTGCACAGCAGACGTGTAACCCACGCTTCTCGAACCTGTAAGATGTGAATCACACCGTGATTTGTGTCATCAGGTGTTGGTGTGTTCCTCAATCCCATGAAGGCCTAGAGGTGTGGATTTGCGACTAGCAACGTAAACACTCGCACTGTCACATGTCACGCACTTCTCATTTAATATGCGTCATGACAGGAAACGAGTAACGGGGAGAAAAAATTACAGAACATTAACGAGGGAAAAAAATATACAGAGACAGATCTTCATGTTCTTATTCACAAACATATCAAGTCTATTCGACGTACACTATATACACCACATGGCCAAAAGTATGTGGACTCCCCTGTGCGCTTGGTAAATATCCCGTTTTTACCAGCATGAGCGTTAACATGTTTCAGGTCCGACCCTTCGCAGCTGTAACAGCCTCGAGTCTCCTAGGAAGGCTTTCCACTCGATTTTTGAGTGTGTAAGAGCATTACGCGGGGTCAAGCAGTGATGTCGGACAATGAGGCTTGGCCCGCATTCAACGCTCCAGTTCATCCAAGTGGTGTTTCACTCTGGAGATCCTTCATGCCAGACTCATCAGACCATGTCATGGAACTTGTTTTGCGCACAAGGGTACAGACCTTCCTCAAACTGTTGCTCCAAATTTGGAAGCGTAGAGTTTTTCTGCAAACGGCTCTGTTTGCCAAACCTATTAACATTACCCCTCACTGGAACGGAATCATTAAAAACAAACAAACAAATAAATAAATAAAAAAGCCCAATCTTCACCAAATTTACTGTCAGCACTGTGCATCCCTGTAGGTGGTGTTCTCTTGGCATCCACCAAACACAAGATTCCTCCATCAGGTTCACTTCATTGGATAGTGAAGCGAGATTCATCGAACCGTTTGCCACGGCTCCGGAGTTCAGTGGCGGTGCTTTAACACCACTCCAGCCGACATGGTGAACCCACTCGATCCACAGGTCATGTGCTGAAGTTGCTTCCAGGGGCAGTTTGAGACTCTGTAGTGACTGATGTAACGGAGGATGCGTGATCTATACACGTTACCTGCTTTCGCAGTAACAAAATGTCGTGTTTTGTGTATGTTTGTATAATTTTCTCTTATTTCATATGCATATTTTATTTCCCTATTTGAATCCTTTTTAATTTGTGTATGGCTGTGTATGTGACAAATAAATTCAGAATTTGTACAGTAGACTAGGGTAGAAATTTCCATGTTTGATAAAGCTGACTATGGACACAGTGATCGTTTCTTTCAACCATATTTGTCTATCAGATCTTATGGCTCTGAGAGTGTTGTCCATATATTTTTGACCATATATATATATATATATCATATTAAGATCTGTTGGCTTAACTCAAGTTTTTCCTCCCTTTGTTGTATATCATTTCATTACTCTCTTATTCACAGGTCGTCGGATCTTTCCTTGAAGTAATTCTCTTCATAAATAAGACAATAGAAATGCCTATGGTTATGAGTCACTTATTGCGAACGCTTAAGTGAAAACCAGATGGTGAAATCACAAAGGAATATCGGAATCTAATAGATGTTTGGTATTAAACAGATGTAATGTTATCGGTGCGTCTGCAACCGCGTGACATTAATCAGCCCTTTCTCAGGCTGTAGGCCGATCTCTTACACGAGCTGACGGAGTCCTACTGTTAACAAACATGCCACCTACATCAACATATTAATTTCCATCTGTGTACTCAGCCCAGACTCCTGGCATTCGTGCACTTCTCCACAGCTCCCCGAGGCTTAACACTTGGGCTGCTACCAAGTTCAGTCACTGTCATTCTCATCTCAAGAGGACGCACTTTCAACTTACACAGTGGGGTCCGGACATCCAAGAGCGCCACCAGGAACTGCTTATATTTTCCGGATTCATTATGAAATTGCTGCGCAGCTGAGGTTTCGGGTTCTCATCGAAATGCGCACGGAGTTGCCAGTTTACATATTGTCATTTTGTAGGCTTGTATTTTGTATGGATATAGTGTTAGACTCATTGGCCCATTGTTAATTGTTGTTGTCTTTTAATAACCAGTTTAAATATATGGTTTATAAATTAAGATTGTAAATGTTTCATTATGTGGAACCTTTCAGATTTCTAATGCAGAATTACAGTAGGCATATAGAGAGATATATATGGAATAAAAACCACAGGGCATGCTGTTATAGGAAAACTGTCGATGATTCAGGAAAATTAAATGCCATTTCTACTCCCAAAATTAAATACTTTCAAATAACCTATAATTCCAAAGAGTTTTATTTCCATTTATTCAACGTTAGTCCCGACCGAGTAATTTGATTGGACGAGAGGCATTCCATGAGTGGCGATAACCGAACTGGGATGTTTTGCAACAGTCGTTAATTACACTAACTACCAGCTATTTGCTCATTCAAAACCAGACATGGAGGCACTTTCACCAAGAAAACACACCTCATAACACGATGCTAGTAATTGCTTCTAAGTCATTCTGAGTTGCCTCTAAACCATCTGTGTTGCTCTGTTCATGGCTAACAGGAGCTACAAAGCTAACTAGCGCCCAACACAAGGCTGAATCCCAAATTCCTCTCTAACCCCTGGTCAAGGGTACTCCTTGATGGGGGGAACACCTCCCACCTCCTGGGGTTTCCCCATGGGGAACATGGGGGAACAGTGGCTACATAGGGCACTAGCTTTCCACTTAACACCCCAGTTTTAGCTGATATTCTAAGGTGGAATAAATGGAAAATAAAGTAAATCTTGTAAGTTTCCATCATCTCCATGGTTTATTCTTCTCACCTTTTGGCACCATGGTATTGGTGGGAATTTAAAACTCCCTTCCCCCTGTTAATTTCACTAACTGTTGTTCTCCAGGTCCACCAGTCACGGTTAGTTCCGCTAGTCGTGGGTTAAATAAACAAACAAATTATTATCTGTTTATAATTAATGATGTTTGTGGAACTGTTGTATAAAGGCAGTATCACACTCAAGGTCGTGTCACAGCCATGCTGATATTCAGTACAACAGCACAACCTAGAGTGTGATACTGCTTAATCATGCAAAGGATCTTTGATCTTTTTCTGTTTTTTCTTATTTAAATAAAGTCCTTTATGAAGTTTCTGTGTTAGTTATCATGAACATCGCAGCAGACGTAAACAATCCTCGCAATCCATCGCAAACACAATTTTATTTCGTCTCTCTCTCTCCAAGTTAATAAGACAAAAAAGTTCCAGCTTGTCACCATAAAAACACAGCTCTCCCCTTGAAAAGGCTTTCCCATGTCGGAAAAATTTAAAGTTACTGCTTTACCTCTGACTGTTACAAAGTGCTGACGCTATAGTCTCATACCTAAAAAATGCAGATTAAAAGGTTAACGGTTAAACTTTAAACCTTTTTTATGTGGAGTGTCTGCTGCGCGAGTCCACGTCTAAGCCGTGACTATTGAAGTGATCATGAATTAGAACGAGCACAGGATATTACTGTCAGAGCTGCTGGTCTCGAAAATTAATAAACACCTTCTGAGCAGAACGGAGAAATTCAACAGGGCTGCGGTAGAAAATATGGCAGGTTGGATTTAGTGATGAAATAAAAAAACCAGGTCGTTTAAGTCAGACAGTAATGCACAGTTAAATTACGAGTCTTAATACTTCTGCCTTTCTGTAGCCTAAAACATGACAAGGTGTGCTGCTATAGTGGGAGAAAAAGAAATCCACGACAAGGTGCTACAGCAGTCGTAGGGTTGGAGCGTTAGTACCCCAGAGTCGACTACATCATGTCTTAAAGTGTCTGTTATACGACGATTATTAATTACTTATTGAACAACACATTATTGTCCATTACCTAATACCGAAGAACAAATTAAAAACAATTTTCCACCACCGGCTTCTGCCTGCGGTGTGTCATGTACCAGATAAGCCAGAAAATAAAAAACTTTGTTCCGAAGACTTTCCTGTGGTGGAAAAACCCCTAAACATTAAAAAGTCCTAACACCTTAAACTGTTAAAGTTAAACATCATCTATAAGATTATGTTTTGCTTTGTGAAATAACAGCAGGTTTGTTTCATTCTTTTATCACTTTCTTCAGATTATGTACAACCCATGGATGTAGACGAACTGTTGCTATAGTAACAAGGATGTAATAGAAAGAGCGCATTACTATGAACACTTTGTCAGCATGGTCCACGGTGTGCTAGTATAGAAAAACTATCAACAACATCAGACTGCATGAACAGGATGCGGCATTCAATCAGGTAAAAGAGGAATAACAGATTTTCTGTTTTATAAACGTACTGTATCAAAACCATGAAAATCACAATATTGTTTTTGTCTAAATTACCTGATACTGTATGGTGCCTGAAATATAACCGTTTTTGTTTTTTGTTCCAGAAATTCAGTACATCAAGTTTGATGTTGCAGATGAGTATTGTTTTTTACAAAATGTAAGTGGGTCATTTTGACCTGAACAGCAGGGTTAAGTGTTTTGTCCTGTCCGTGCATGTAAGTCGCATCCGAGTGATACGTACATGGCACAGAGCCCTCAGGCACCAGCATCCACTCCGGCACCGGGTGCACACCAGGCCTTAGTGCAGGGACAGGCATGGCTGCCCGAGCAAATGGCATCTGAGTGTGTGTACGTGTGCACAAGCGTACGTGCGCGCGTTCACATGTGTGTGTGTGTGTGTGTGTCAGAGTCTTACTTAGTGATCAAGTCCCTCAAATGTCAGCCGAGAGCTTTATGATCCGAATTGGAGCGGGGCGGACAGGATCAGCACAGCTTGCTCGAGGGCTCCATGCCATTAACTCTCCACATGTGGAGCAAATTTGTTTTATTTATTTACAAGCGTATAGCGACTCATGGCAGGGGTGCGTAGAAACACTGTTTCCAGTGCTGGTGTCACACTCATCGAGTACCTGGGTTTGTCTGGCTCTGCTCATTTTGCCTAGGGACTTGTCTGTCACATTAAAGTAGACACATTGCCATTCAAGACCCTCCCCAGTCCCTGCTGCCTGACCATGAAATAGGCCAACTTTCATGTCTTGCCTTGCTTCCCGGCATTCTCTGACTTTTGAGATTGCCTCGCCTTGTCTTCTCGTTCGGCTTTCTAGCAGTTGGTGAATGAGACATAGCTGCCGCATCTTTCTCATAGGTCCCTCAGCAGACAGATTTCAACAGGGCTTCCTGGAGCAAAAGGACTCGCTAGTCAGCACTCCTTTTGTCATGTGCAGTATTCACAGCCCTCCAGCAAGCGAGAAGTTGAACACTCGGCTGAGGAATGGATGAATTTGAAATTGGATGTGACTCTATAGTGTATATATAGAATCTACCTCATGCACTGGTGTGTGTGTGTATATATATATATATATATATATATATATATATATATATATGCACTCCCCTCCATATATAAATAGGCAGTGCATATATACTGTATAAGTACATAAGTAACATTATATATGTGTATGTTTACGGTTATGACCTCGTTTCAATAAGATTTATGCAATGTCATGCATTTATTTCCATCCAAGGTCGCATCAAAACATTTATTTCCGCATCGATTTCTTTCCAAGATGATCATGTACTGATGATGGAAGAGTCGAACCACAGTTCATGAAGAATCTGGTGGCCAATCCATGTGTGAAAATAATCCCTCATTCTCCCTGAACCACTCTTTCACAATTTCAGCCTGATGAATCCTGGCATCTTGGAATATGGCCATTCCAGCTTGGAAGAAAAAAAAAAAAATCATAAATAGTCATTCAGTACATTCAGATTGTCACCTGACCTCATTTCTTTTGGACACATAACGTTGCTGAGCCTAGACCTGACCAACTGAAGCAACCCCAGATCATAACACTGTCTCCAGAGGCCTGTGCACTGGGCACTAGTCATGATGTGTGCATCACTTCACCCGCCTCTCTTCTTACCCTGATACTCCCATAGCTCTGGAACAAGCTAAATCTGGACTCATCAGACCACATGACCCTTTTTCCAATGGTCTATTTGTTATGCTCCCAAGCAATAAATAAAAAAAATAAAACCACATCACACCTGTTTAGTCCCGAGCCCTTGAGTTCTTTTCAAATTATGCATGTGCGCTTTTTTGATGATCTCCATCATTCATATTTTTTTTTCTTATTCGAAGACAATGGTTCAACACTATCCTTCCAGAATTTAATAAATTCCATGGACAGTTCTCAATCCGATTTCAGTTGTTTCAGCATCTCCTTAGTTAAGATTAAGATTCAATTATTTGTCACATATACCTTAAAGCATATTTTTCCCCCACATATCCCAGTTGGGAAGAGCAGAGTGCAATGTCAGCCAGGCTACAGCACCCCTGGAGCAGACAGGCTCAAGTGCTTGACAGTGGCAACTTGGCAGTGTTGGGGCTCGAACCCCCGACCTTTCAAGATGTAACCCAGAATCTTAAACGTTTGAGCCACCACTGACCCCTAAAGTTTCCTTCATTGCCTCTTAGCTGTTTTCTTTGCTTGATGCAGGCCAATTATTTGACATGATATATAAACAAATTTTATTAATACACACACATACATTTTATTAATATACACACTGTATATATATATAGTGTATATAAAAAATGTTTTTACAGATTTTTTATATCTATTTGTCAGACTGAAATGATTCTAATCATTAAACAAATTGTAATACTATGCAATTAAAACCAAGTAACCTATACTTTATATATGTGTTTACCCCCAACAAAGAGAGAACTAACATTTAAACAACCCTTTTCCCTTAGAAAATATCACACCTGCCTCTTAATTTACTTAATAAAGCCCTAACATCCATCCATTATCTACACCGCTTATGCTGTGTAGGGTCACAGGGGGCCTGGAGCCTATCCAAGGGAATTTAGATGGATGGGATGCCACAGGCACAACCACACATAATCATATAATGCAGGCAATTTGAAAATGCCAGTCAACCTACACTGCATGTCTTTGGATTGGGGGAGGTAGCTGGAGTTACCCAGATATAACCCACCAAGCACCATGCAAACTCAACACACACACACACACACACACCGGACGTATGATTCAAACCCCCTAATCCTGGGGCTGTAAAGTTGATCAGTCATTAACACATAAAGAATTATACATTTACACTGACAGCCTATGTAGCACTCAAAGTTATCACTCATTATCAGCATCATCTGCATCTCTTCCCCCGAGATAAAAGTGGCTCAATCCACTTGACTGCTCCAGGGTGATTTTTTATTTATTTATTTATTTATTTTTACCTGATCTCAGGTTCTTTTCGGAGTTTTTATTGACCCAGTTGGATAGTCTTTGCGACTCTGTTTTTGCCAAAGGATGAAGCAATAACTGAAGATGAACTAATGAATCATATACAAAAAAACTGCATAAATGAACAAACCTACATGGTTCCACTATTAGCATCCAGCATTGTTCATTGTTCAGACACACTGTATGTTATAAGCGATATCATTTCCATCCTGCGGTAAAGGTTGAAGGATTAAATCTGAACATTTTTTGCGATCTTCAGCAAGTCAGTCAATATGGTCAGTCAATGATTTTTTTTTTTTCATTCTCCTCACATTCTGGCAGCTGTCAATAAAATATATATGCTCAGAGGAAAACATGCTGCCTGCCCCAGGCTCCGTATATACAGTATGTGAAGGTTGGGAATCATGCTGGCCACCAACATTCACCCAAATAGTACAAGGTGGTGGCTGTACTTGTCTGTCAGTCATGTTGCTTGTCAGTTCAGAAAGCTCCGTCTTTTGCAGCAGGATTAAGGCGTTGTGGTTTTGACACGATGCATGCAGGAGTTTTAGAGAGAACACAGAAGGAGCGAGCTGTATTTGCAAAACAACCCGGCGCCTCCGACATCAACCAAAATGACTGACCTTTAACAATTAAACATTTGACCTTTATACATCTAACAATCAATCGTTCAGACATACAAGCTTAAAGGAAAAATGGTTTTAGCTTTCTCGCAGGGTTGTACTTAGAACGCACAAGCTTCACAAGCACTTAAATATACCTTTAACGTTTTATATATATATATATATATATATATATTTGTGTGTGTGTTAACAGTTCAGTCCCTAAATGAACTGTAGTCAACCATAGCGTTGCTTTGTTCTTCACCTTCTCTGTAATCTCTGTTGCCACCATCCATGTCATATCCAACAGTGCTTTGCTAACAGGTCATTAATTAGTTTGCACAATTTCCCCAGCATCAGCACGTGTCACGTGTGTTCTATCACAGTTCTCTGCCTCATGTTCTGAAACGTACCCAAGATGCTGTGGGGCAGACAACATCTGCATCAGCAGAGCTTTGGAGTCTCGAGCTGACCTTCAGCTAGACCATATGCCGCGTACACTGAAACCAGTCAGCTTGGCACAAAGAAGGCAGTACCTTTGATTTTTTTTTTCATAGAGACATTATTATTATTATTATTATTATTATTATTATTGTCATTATTATTGTCATTGAGCCATTGACAGTTTCTTACTCACTATTGGTGTGAATGATGACAAACATTTGGCCACTAGAAGCTCACGTCAACTGACTGATGGCTGATAATCAGTTTTAGCATCTGCTCTGTGCCTTTGTGCGCATGCGTGTTTGTGTATGTGTATGTGTGTAAGTGTGGGTGTATGAGCGAGAGAGGGAGATAGATTGAGTGTGTGTGTGGTCAGGACTTGGAATAGTTCTAGTTGTTCCAGTCCAGGGGTGTCGGACTCTTGGAAAGCCACAGCTGTACACAGATTTGTGTTTTTGAGCAAATTCAACTCATGGAGGCTTAGTGAATTAACCAAGGAGTTGATTCTGATGTTTCTAACGAGGTAGAATCTTAAACTCAACATTGTTGTGATCCTCTAGGCCATCTAGGACTCTTGGTGTGTGTGTGTGTGTGTGTGTCTGTGTGTGTGCGTGTGTGCGCACTGGATCAAGCAGCAGCTGAGCAGCCTCCAGATCACCGTCTGGTCATGCAACAGTGACAATGTCACTCAGCCTCAGGGCTTCATCCTCTCCAAAGTGGTCAGATGGACAACAACTGTGGTGGTGCCAACGTTGCTGGAAGAGACCACCACATCTGACTGACTGTGGCACGAGAGTCCTTTGGGCACGACTGCAAATAGCCACACAAAACAGTAGGCCGTCTCCTCAAGACCCCTCTAAGCGATCCAATCGGGACGTCTCATGCCAGCTAACGTTCTGGATGCAAAAACTGGCTGACACACTGCATATGCGACTCCAATAGAAATGTTTTCAAAAATAAAAAAGCGCCTATTATAATGAGAGCACCTACATTATTTCATGAAATCAACATGAGTCAGGTTTCCTTTCACAATGTGTTACTGTTGGAACGGTGTCATTTTATTAGTCAAGCATTCTTGCATCTTTTTTCCAGGTGAATAAACGTATACGTATTTAAGGATTATTTAGAATTTTCCAATTTTCTATAAGGCGTTCAATCAATCCAACATGCTGTCGGATTTTGAAATCTGGAAATGACTCTTGGCTATTTTCATGAAAAATATTTTAAAAAATCCATTTTAACAGTGGCTCAACTCACTCTTGCCTTCTTGGCATTCCTCACTTCACCTAGTCTCAGAGAGTCATCAACTGGTGTTTAAGCTGATTAAACGGTGTACTTAACTAATCAATCAATTATAATTAATCATGAAAATAAAAACCTATATGTGAACCAATGTATAAAAAATTTAGTTGGCAACAAAAAACTGTGTCTAAAGAGATGACATGCAGCACCGATGCAGAGCATAATGTATCTATTTCTGTAACTGTAGTGTCTCAGTTATAGCCTTCAGCTCATTACTAAGGGTTAAGTACAGCAGCGGTTTGTGATCATAGATTATGGCGAAGCAGGACGGCATTAAAAGCAACATAGCTTCAAACGAAATTTAGTCAAGAGGCTATTTTACACTCAACCTGTGCTGTAGATTTCTTTCTAATGCACTGTGTTTGATACATTGACCGTTGGCATCTTCACAGCAGAGTGAATATTATTAACCATGAGGTCAAGTTGTGTACATCACAGAAACACTTTGTCTTTGATTATAAAATGTTATATTTATTTTACATAGAATTAGATTGTTAAAAAAAAAAGCCTAGTTGGTGTAAAACCACAACCTTGTGATGTTTGATGTCATTTCATGTTTCCTTCTCCTTTCTCCTTTACTTAAAAATGGTTCATAGTGGGAGCTCTGGTCAGAGTGACTCCTGCCCCAATGGATTTCCATTAGCCATGGTTGCAGTTCCCATTTTGACCACTATTGCTTCAAGTCAAGCAAATCTATTGAAACTTTAATGATTAGTAAACAGTGATAAGAGAGGCAAGCAAATCCAGTAGCCATATGTCTGACTTTTGTTTTATTGTTTTCACATAAATCCCCTCTTGTTTGCATTGTCGATGAGATTAGATGCTAACTTTGACAGGTTTTATATAAAACTGTAAAAACGTCCTAAATCTAAAGTGTTTAGAGCTATGCTGCCCAGCCACAGGTTATTATTAAAATATGACTTGTGCTTTTTATTTATTTGTTTGTTTTCAGATTTTCAGATCTGTTGTACAACCACAAATTCCTTGAATTTACCATAAAACAATTATTTAATTCAAAATTTTACTTTAAAGGTAATACTTTAAAGAAATTTGGGAATTTTATAAAATAAAAAAAACGAGGAGACGTGTTCAGAAGAACCAGGCATTATAGGTTATATTGCTCAGCTTTTTTTGGGAAAAGCCATAGTTACTTGGTTGTAATTATTAATACTAGTCTTTTCCATGCCAGGGACAGCTATTATCGAATCTGTAGCTTCAAGAAATTTAGGGATCAGTCGTCTCTGAATTAGGAAGGAGATTAAAAATAACTTCCATCTGTCAATGGGCAGTGTGTGTGTGTGTGTGTGTGTGTGTGTGTAGGGGGGAGTGCGGGTGTAAATTCTCATTAGGCTCGCCAGAATGAGCGTCCCCTATTAGCTCTATCAAAGCTCTAAATGCCGACGCGCGGCATCTGCTACGTCATTTGAGAGCCAGAGAGTAACGCGGTTTGACGTCACTTGCGTATCGTTTACCTTTGTAAACACGATCCTCGCGTGCGGAAGACAGCATCATTAACAAAGTCGGGGACTCTCACTTATGCGGGTTGAAGGTCCGAGGGAAAGTGGGGGGAGCTGTATGAAAAAAAAACATTTATTTTAATAAAAAAAATATATAGCAACGTTCTACTGAGAAACCAAAAATCAAATACTCCATAAGGCCGTGATTAGACTTATTTTTAAACACACCAAAAAAAAAAACGTGAAGTCAGATAATATGGACCAATTTTTGATAGATTATAAACCACCCACAATTTCGTAAAGTACCGTAAACCCGACATCATTTATACTATATTTCTTCTTTAATTTTAGAAAATATGTTGCCACGTAGAAGTATTTTTTAAAATGTTCACTATTTCATCACGTGTAGATGAAAACTTACATTTATGACTTATTCAGGTAAAATGGTGCAATCAGTGATGGTAAAAAAATGACAGCTAACAATTCAGCACCATTAAATAAAACAATTATAAACAAGACAAATCATCTTTTTTATTTTGTTTGCTGAACACTTAAATTTGGCCTATTCAGGGCTTGGAAGGTCAGAACTCTACTAATCACTTGTTTTGTCCTGTTCTTGGAGCAGATTCATCTCATGAAGTCCTTCCCTTTTAGCTGACGAACAGCATCAGAATGTTAAACCCTGGAGTCTGGAGAAATGTATGCAGTCCTCGTTGTTTGTTTGCTCGGAATTAAACCCTAGAACAATCTTTCAATTAATTTAATTTCATCTAACAGCACAGCTTCTAAAGTGTACGTGTAGCTAAGCCTGGATTTGTTACAGTGTTATTAAAGAAGATCAGATAAGGGTCGGGAAACCAAATTATTAAGGGCGAACATAGAAATCTCTAACTAAGTATATACGCTTTTGAGCAATCTCATCTGTTTTGTTCTAATAGACGAATTTTCCTGTATTTTTGTGCTGTTTTTTAATTAATTGTGAATGAGCTTACAAAACAATCTGAATTGCTCCACTCCAGTTGAAACATCAACGACAGACATTCATAGCTCTATACAGCAAGCAACAGCAGCTTTAGATAGATAGATAGATAGATAGATAGATAGATAGATAGATAGATAGATAGATAGATAGATAGATAGATACTTTATTACTACTAGATTCCAGACGTCAGTTGCAATAGAAACACAAAGACAGATTAGTTTATTACACACTGTGTAACTTATTCAGTCAGTAAACACAGGGTAAATGTTGGAAATGACCAGAAGTTTCTAGTGTAATGCTAAAAACAAAAAAAACTACAAGGTATACAAGATAAGAAGCAAATAAATAAAGCATAAAAATCACAAGTTTTAGTAAAAATCCATTTTATAGAATAATCCTGTAACGCTCAAATCTTTCTTTTTTCCTTTTTTCACAATTATTATTATTATTATTATTATTATTATTATTATTATTATTATATTGCAGCTGTTGTTGTTTTGTTGTCTTTTTTCTGCTTCTTCTCTGGCTTGATTTTATTGTAGAAATAAGCCAAGTATTAGATAATAAGATAAATAACAATCCATACAATAAATAATACATTATTTATTGTAAATAAAATATTATTAAGACACCATTATAACACCAAATTATTTCATGCATAGATTATGCATTGTAAAAAGAAAATTAATTTTTTTTAATATATTTGTGTCTACTTTTTTGTGTGTGGAAGTCCTGATCAAGGCCCCTCATTTGTGTATCAGAGATTCAGAGATACACACAGTAAGTGCATGCACAGTGACTGTGCTGTAAAGAAGGACCAACCCCATGCTCTCTCTCTCTCTCTCTCTCTCTCTCGGGCACGCGCGCGCAAGGCGGCATCTCAGGCGCTGACGGAGACGCCTCGCGCACTGACACACTGATGGACTCCAGGTTTATTACTGAAGAGGAATAAAAATAAATGTTTTGAGATTTCTGTCTAGCTGAATAATGCACAACGTTACGTGGCAACAAAACAAACTATGTAAATGAAATAGAGAGCTGGTGATCAG
Organism: Clarias gariepinus; assembly: GCF_024256425.1. Lineage (NCBI taxonomy): Eukaryota > Metazoa > Chordata > Actinopteri > Siluriformes > Clariidae > Clarias > Clarias gariepinus. The sequence continues at coordinate 5,119,290 of NC_071114.1, forward strand.
GAGGTATTTACCGTTAGGACAAAATAATCTACGGACAGGTAAGATCAGCGTGTGTGTGTGTGTGTGTGTGTGTGTGTGTGTTCTAATCATTTTAAATGGAAAGATCTATCTATCTATCTATCTATCTATCTATCTATCTATCTATCTATCTATCTATCTATCTATCTATCTAATTCACTTCCAATAATCTCGTCATTCTTTCTTTATTTTTTAAGGGGACAAATTATTTTTGACATTTAGGCACAGTATGTGCTCAGTGTCTAGCAGGAAAGGAAATACAAATATTTTTTATAAATACTATTTGTTTGCTTATTTGTTTGGTTAGCTGGTTTATTGTTTTACGCATTATAAAAATAAATTGGCGTTAATTTTTGTATTTTTTTACCTTATTTCTAACATAATAAAGGAGAAATCACAACCTATAAGTGTAAAAAAAATTCTTTTTATTTATTTATCTATTCGATTTTTTTTCGTTTGGGTTTATAATTGTTTATAGTTATTTTCTGTTATTTCTTCGCGTTACAACCACGGCGTTGTTTCAAGCTATTAAGTAAAACAATTATTTACATTTTTAGAATAGCTTGCGTAGCCCAAATCAATTCGACCATTATATAGTGTTGCTCAAATAATACATCATACGGTTTTAATAATAATAATAATAATAATAATAATAATAATAATTAGTCGCTGGATAGAAAAAAGTTTTATTGGCTCTAGGTTATATAACAATTCTATTTTAATTTTCCAGAATCATAATTGCTTCCCTGATTCCCTTCAATCTCTCTCTCTCTCTCTCTCTCTCTCTCAAAAAAAAAAAATATATATATATATTATCATATATATCAGTCTGGGTGTGTGTTTTAGACAGTTACAACACTGTGGCCTTACACTGCTCTTAGTTTCAAGTCTATCCTCCTAAGATTTAATCCAAAATTCCAAATATTTCACAAATACGCATTACAGTTGTATTTAAAACATATCACGTAAGTAAATCCAAATATCGAAATACATATACAAGATACATATTTTGAGATTGTGAGCAGTAGCAGGCCTGGTTACAGTTGTGGTTTTCAATAATATAATAAAAATAACAATATAAAGACTGAAGTTTGTTTAAGCGGTATCATCTTTCCCGAGTACGAGGCAGAAGACTGTGTGTGTGCGCGCGCACACACACACAAACACACACATACACCTTTCTGGTCATAAATGAATACAATAAATGATAACGGGAAATAAATGGCATGCAAAAATTTGCTTACTTTAATTCTATCTATCTATCTATCTATCTATCTATCTATCTATCTATCTATCTATCTATCTATCTATCCCAATCTTTATCTCTTGCTTTCTTTCTGCCTCTTTCGTACACACGCAGATCTGCCATTTCTCACCATTTTATTTATTTATTTATTTATTTATTTATTTATAAGGCCAACCCCAAAGTATTCTGCAGAGGTTTCAAATCGCTGAAAGTCGCAAATTCCATCTCTGCCTTCTCAGAAAAGTGCTCACAGTGAATTCACAGCTAATGAGCGAAAATAGCTGGTAAATGAGTTTTAGCAAAACACACTAAACATGCTGGTGATGAATGAAAATGGGTGAAAGCAGTATTAGTAGTTATTATAATCACTTAATTAAATGCTCAATTGATCACATTCAGATGTTTTTTTCCTCCTAAATGAGGTCTATGTCATGCATGGGCCGTGGTCAGCTAAACACTGCTGGAAGCTGCTGGAGGTGAGGGAGTAAAAATCAGTGCCCAGGCCATCAGCAGCTCACAGTGACAGCTCTTTGTTAGTGAACAGAAGAAATCAGAATTGAGAGAAGGGAGAACTCCTCCTACCAAATTACCCAAGCAGGGCAGGCGTTCCTCTCTCTCCCTCTCCCTCTCTCTCTCTTCACAAATAAGACCCACGTCTCCAAGCCTCACACACTCCCCACACCCGACTCCTGAGCGCTCGGATCCATAGAAGAGACAAACTGGGAACTAAAATCGCATATTCCATCAGCAGCTCTCCTCCTTACGCGGACTATACTTTTGATTGCTTTTTTGCTTCTTTTTCATCTCTTTTTAAACCACATTTGGATGTGCGCTTTACCCCTGTTCATGCGGTGTGCAGTTTGCGGGGCGGCCTGCTAAAGTGCGCGCACGTGTGTGCGTTCGCGTGTGTGTGTGTTTGTGTGTGGTGTGTGCGTGGTGGTGGTAGTGGTGTGTGTGTGTAAGTTTCCCTGCAGCAGACCGCTTTCGGATGGTGTAAGAGGCTCGGGGGCGCCTGGTATATGGAAGTTGTGGCGTGCAAGGCGAAAGAGAGCAGTTGCACATTGCGGCCCGCGGCAGCAGCAGCAGCAGCAGCAGCCATGCTTTTCCACGGCATCTCCGGCGAACACATCCAGGGCATCATGGAGGAGATGGAGAGAAGAAACAAAACCGAGTCTCGCCTAGCCAAAGCTGTTCAGATGAACGGCAGAGAAACGGTAGGACTTTTTATTGTTTGTTTGCTGTTTTTTTTTTTTTTTTTTTGCTGTTCTATTCGTGTTATTTTGTTTATTGTTGTTTTGCTGTTTTATTTGTGTTGTTTTGTTGTTGTTTTTGTTATTTATTTTTTTCTGTGTTTTCGTTGTATTTGTCTTGTCTTTTAAACCTGTACAAAATGCAGTTATTTAAAATTATTTAAATGCGAATGCAATGCCTGCAAATCACTGCTCTTCTGTTTATCGTTTAAATGAAGAGTGTGTTCGCACTTTAGGCTGTGTTTACAAGAGAGAGAGAGAGAGAGAGAGAGAGAGAGAGAGATTAAATAAAATAATATAAAAGAATAAAGATATTTACAAGAGCGTCCTTTTTTAATGAGAGATCGCTGAGCTTAGAATATGATGTTAAAAATATGGCATGCAAAAATTATTATTATTATTATTATTGCAAAGCAATTTTAATTGTTTACTAATACTAACTTTATTAATAAAGCACTAATAATACCAAACTAGAGCGACAAGCTAATAACAGTACAATATTAGTAGCTATAGTAAATAATAATAATAATAATAATAATAATAATAAAAAGAATTGTTTTTTGTTAATTTTAAAAAGAAACAACCGAAGCCGAATTTTGCTTAAACAAACACAATTTAATCAATTTTTAAAATTACAATTTTGCGGCTACGCAGAAAAATCCCCAACAAAGTGTAGAATATCTGAAACGTAATTCTTGTCCTTGTAATTTATAGTCACAGTGTTGTTCCGAGATAGACGAACAACACGCTGTGATTTCTTAGGTTAGGCCTTGCCTCTGCCTCATGGAGTGCAGGAAATCCAACCCCAAAATATAATTCAGTAATGCACCTTTTATCTTGATTGTATGCTATGAGGAGTAAAATATGTTGTAAGTAAGCATGACTAACTGTACATTGACATGGTATATTACGTTTATATTTCTCAAGAAACATTTTTTTGTTGTATGACAATTTTTCTAAGCTCATTTTTTCTTTCTTTCTTGCTTTGTGGACCTCAGAGTATGCCGGCTGCGAGCCCGGAGAAGCCTGCTCTGTGTGCCGGCTGTGGGGGGAAAATCTCTGACCGCTATTATTTACTAGCTGTGGATAAGCAGTGGCACCTGCGCTGTCTCAAGTGCTGCGAGTGCAAACTGGCGCTGGAGTCCGAGCTCACGTGTTTCGCCAAGGACGGCAGCATATACTGCAAAGAGGATTACTACAGGTGAGGGCGACACACAACAAAAACTTCCTGTATGATTGTGCTCATTTCCTTTTCCCCCCAATCTTTCTTGAATCACTCCACTAAACCTTGCAATAGACATGTGCATGCTGGGCTGCACAATAAAGACTGCTATAGAAAATAGATGTGGCCATTATTGTTTGCTTTAAAAAATAGTACGTTTTTGTTTTAATCGCAATTTTCATCAGCCGTATAAAATTGCAAGCAATGGCTCATGATTGTGTTCATTTTTTTCCCCCACCATTTTTTAATAACTCCAAGGCCCTTTTTATATAAACCCTATGCATCATGATGCATGCTGGGCTGCACAATAAATACTGCTAAAGAGGTGCAATTGAAGATATATGTTGTTGTTCTTGTTTGCATTAGAACATCATTAATTTTTTTTTTTAAAGCTGTATAAAATTGTGAGTACTGGATGTTGAGCACTAAAATCTTTCTTAATCGCTTTCTTTAATTGCATTTAAAAGCATTTTCGTTGAAAAATAATGCAACGTCATTTGAGCAAAAATAAACAGTGGAGATTATACTATTATACTACTACTACTACAACAACAAAAATTATTATTGTTATTATTATTATTATTTTATTTCTAATTTTAATTATATTTATAGTAATTAATAATGTATACTACTAATTAAGAACGCCATTTGCTCGCGGACAAGTGCCGGATCCGGTTGTGAATAAGGTCCTTGCCGTTCCAGAAGGTTCTCCGTGCAGCGGTGCGCGCGCTGCCACCTGGGCATCTCGGCGTCGGAAATGGTGATGCGCGCTCGCGACTCCGTCTACCACCTGAGCTGCTTCACGTGCACATCGTGCCACAAGACTCTGAGCACGGGAGACCATTTCGGCATGAAGGAGAGCCTCGTGTATTGCCGCCTGCACTTCGAGAGCCTCGTGCACGGGGAGTACCAGCACCACCAGCAGCCACACGCGCAGCTCAACTACGCGGACCTGGCTACCAAGGGCGCAAGCCTGGCGTTGCCGTACTTTAACGGCTCGGGCACGGTGCAGAAGGGCAGGCCGCGCAAACGCAAGAGCCCCGCCATGGGCATCGACATCAGCACGTACAACTCTGGTGAGCAGTGGTGTTTGTTGTTTGTTGTGCGTGATATTTCTACACATACACTATATTTCACAGCAATCACTCAATAAGCGCATCTCAGGGCGCATCACACGCGTGCATCGAGACTGGCAATTGTTATTTTCAAATGCATAAATTCATTGCTGAATATGGTAAAATTAATCAGTAAGAAATATGCACGTGAAACAAAAACAAACACTACAAAAACGGCGCAGTAATCAAGTCATAAAAACTGGACCATTTAGCAATATTAACCAACGTTCAGTTTCACACTACAAATTAATTCATTTTAAACACATAGAAACTGCCCTAAACAACGTCACGAAAATATTGAAGCACAATATTTAAAAACATTTCAACAATTTATTACATTGAAATAGCTAATTCGTTGTTTTTTGTTTATTTTTAAAAAGGACATTTTTAGCTCATTAGTCTGTAAACAACTTAGTTTTCCTAATCATAAATGTGTCGCATAAATGCACAAATATAATATAATATAATATAATATAATATAATATAATATAATATAATATAATATAATATGATATAATATGATATAATATGATATAATATAATGCACTAGCTAAAATTTGATTGTATTGTTTATTATATATTTCAGTATATTTGCTGCAAGAAAATGTGTTGGTTTTATTTCAGCATTCTGTTTTAATTCTTATGATTTTGAAGAAGTGGGATTGTGCATGGCTTTTTTACTAAGCGGGTTTAGTGTGAATTAAAGGTGATGACGGAAAAAAAGAAGAAAAAAACAATTCGTCGGTCACTTTTTACGTCGGAATGAAACTAAAAACAGAGTGAGAGAGAGAGCAAAATAGAGAACCCCCTCACCCCACCCCAAACTAAATTTTAATCCAAGGAATATTGTATCTTGGAATACTGTGTGTAGCTCTGTGGTTTAAGATACACACATATCCATATAACACCAGTGTGTTAATTGTGTTAAGTGTTCTGGGACACGAATAGGCTCAACAAACACGCTATGCCTTTTTAAAGTGATTTCTAGCAGTGTGAAACAAGGAGCATGCCGGTTAGAATTAGTAGACATTTCCCCGTTTTATTAGCCTCCAAGACATACTGATCATTCCATTCGGATTTGTTGGTTGTTTGGGGAGAAAAAGCAGCCTTAAGCTTCATGTCGCCATACAATTAAAATAAAAGGACATTAGCAATCACTGTTACTTTTATATTTATAAATTATATTTTTGAATTTTTTTTTAAATTAAGCCTTAACATTTTCACTGATACGACGATAGAGTAACGTAGAAATCCGCTCATTTGTTCTTTTTTCTCCATTAATTAGTTTTAACCCCGTGGTAAATATTTAATGAACAGTTGAGCCCCCTGCTGGTCAAATCAGGAAGTGACAGACTGCTCAAACCTTTTATTACATAAAAGCTTTGAAATAAAATAAATAAATAAAGATTTCACAAAATGTCTGCTTTCCTTCACTGTTCCGGGTTTTAGTCATGTAAACATTACTGATTTTTACAGATTACTATACTGAAAAAGTTAACAGTAACAGTTAAAGTAGTTATAGGCCTAACAAAACACAAGTAAAAAATTTATTAATAAACAGGGATTTTTTTCCACCAAATATTTGTAGAAATGTATGGTACAAAATTAATGACTTTTAAAATAAAATTTATTAAAATAAAAACTCACATATATGATAGATATGGAATAGAATAGCAAAATTATTTTAACACGTTGTGACACAACCTTGGTTTTTCGTTAGGGAAAGGAATTTTACCCAACCTAGGTTAAAGCTGCCCTGAAAAACTGTCGCCCTTAATAAAAAATATAAAAAATAAAAGTTGGTACTGGGAAAATATTTTTATTGATGCTAATATTTGTATTTGTAGTTGCTGTGCTATTGTGTGTATTTGTATTAGTGGCGACATTCGAAAACCCAAATATAAATCAAATTTAAATAAATGAAATAAATCTGACAAGGCGATAAACAGATAAATTAAAGATAGATTAACCAGAAATAAATGGACATATATTGGATATTCATACATTTAAACACATAAGCAGTCATTAACAGTCATTTGTTAACCTTTTCCTTTTGAAACATATTACATGCCAAAACAACATTCTTTTTATGTACAAATCCTAAGAAGTTTAGGAAATTCCTTCAACACATAGAGAAAAAAAAAGAAATATTTAATTATTATTTTTGTGAACTAGGTCTTTGTCGTGTCATACCTTTTTTTCTGTGTGCTCTTCTTCTTTAGAACGAACTTTCTTCCTGACTGGATTTTGCTGTTGTTGTTGTTGTTATGTAGAGCTTAGTGCTATTATTAGATTTTTATTTTTCTTGATTATTTCTTTTAGATTAAAAAAAAACGTAAACCAAATTTCAAAGTCATTTGGTGGTTTATAGTTATTAGAAATAAGCTTACACTCTTATCCAAAAGTCGGAAATAATTTAACATATAACAGGAATTTTGTTTCAAAGTTTTTGAATATGCGTTCAACCATTTGAGTTATGTAGATGGTTCACAATGTAAGTTTCCGTAAAAACGAACCTGAAAACTAATAACAAGATGTAAACCACAGCAAGTCAAGAAAAAATTGAATTGGCGGTGCTCATAGTTTATTACTTTTTTTAATCTTGATTTTTTTTTTTTGTGTGTGTGTAATTGTGTTCGTCTCAGGTTGTAACGAGAACGAATCCGAGCACCTGGATCGGGACCAGCAGGCATACGCTCCATCGCAGAAGACCAAACGCATGCGCACGTCCTTCAAGCACCACCAGCTTCGCACCATGAAGTCCTACTTCGCCATCAATCACAACCCTGATGCCAAGGACTTAAAGCAGCTCGCACAGAAGACGGGCCTCACCAAAAGAGTGTTGCAGGTAAGCGTCGGCTTCTGTCTTTTCAAATAGAGAGAAAATTAAACCTTAGATCTTATTTCATGTGCACCCCCCCCCCTTTAGTGGAGATTTCCTCTCGCATCACTCATCCGAGCCTGAGTTATTCCATGTCATATCATTTAGTTTTATGTTTCCATTCATGTCCTTATAGTGAGTGTTTAGACAGAAAAACGTGGAGAGAGGACACTCTTTACCTCTCTTTAGTTTTTAGTGTTTATTTAACAGATTTAAGACGGGTTAATCATACGATGAGAGAAATAGTAATATTTATAGAATTAGTATGTTTGAATTATTTAGTTGATTAGTTTATCAACTACCATTTCTTAATGTTTTCCTAATTTGGTAATAAAATACTGTACATCCACAGAAGTTATAAAGAATGCTAAATGTGGCTGTATAAATGCCAGAATTAAGCATACATCTTTTATTTTTTTATTTATTTATATATATATATATTTTACAAAAGCATGTTTTTTATATTTGTCCAATAAATTTGATATTTGATAAATAAATACTTCTTGTAAAATGTTATAAATGATGCATAATATAAATACTTAAATGCGACGTGCATGCTAGAAGAATAGGAATATATGATATGGTATTTCTTTAGAGACAAGCAGTTTTTAGACTTCATCACCTTTTTTTTTATTTCTCATAATGGCATATTTATTTATTTATTTATTTTGCAATAGTAATGTAGATATTCCAAATTAAGGAATGTAACAGTTTCCAAAAAAAAAAAAAAAATACTCGAGCACAAAACAATAAAAGCCATTGCATGGGGTTGGTTTGCAGGTCTGGTTCCAAAACGCTCGAGCCAAATTCAGACGGAACGTTTTGCGGCAGGAGAGCGGGGGTGTCGAGAAGGCTGACGGCACGTCACTTCCCGCACCCTCCTCCGACAGTGGTGCTCTGACCCCGCCAAGCACAGCCAGCACGCTTACAGACCTGACCAATCCCTCTATCACCGTAGTCACCTCAGTCACCTCTAGTTTGGACAGCCACGAGTCGGGGAGTCCCCCGCAAACTACCCTGACGAACCTTTTCTAACAAACATTTGAGTTATTTTGTCCTTGATTGTTTCCACCCACCCTTCCAAATGTGGCTTTTTGTTGATAATTGCAAAACACTCTTAAGCAACCCTGAGATCCGCTCTGAAGATCAAGTAGTCGCCTCAACTCCACGCTATTTTGGACTATTTTGATTTTGCCAAAAAAATAAAAAAATAAAAAAAATAAATTAATAATTTCAATTTGATTCTTTTTATGTTGTTTTTCATTTTATTTGCTTTTTAGACAGACCCATTAAATCAAGCTCTAATTCTAAATCTACAACTCTATAAACTTGCTGTTTTTTGTGTTTTATTTTGTAACTTTACGAATTTGACAGATTTCATTCCCCATTTCCACATAACACACTAAAACAACCGAGAGCTTCAACTCAACATAATGTGTAGCACTTGCAACCACTTGGCAGCTGAGTTTACACTCTTCGTGTATTATTTAATTTTATTTTTTAATTCAAAAAACAAACAAATGTATTCACCATGTCAGCAGTGTGTCGGCATGTTTTCACACGTCATACCTGAAAGTGGAAACATGCTTTACGCGCACGTGCTTTAAGCCACGTTTAAATTCCTTCATTGTTTTGTAATTTTTTTTTTGGAAAACCTAATTATTATTCTTTTTTTTTTGATGATCTGCATTTTATTTTTTAAAAACATTTTTGTCACATTCCAGTTGTATCCAGTGACTGTAGTTTTGACAAACGAACCCATTGCCATTTGTTTTTCTTAATTTTAAATATATAACTCGCATGCCAGGTGGTGCTTCGACCTCAAGACAGCATTGTCATACCAGCATGGCTCTGATTAGAGTGAAACAATAGTGAAAACTGTGCAGTGGTAACTGTTCAAGAAAAGAAAAAGAAAAAAGGTGTTTATATCTTTTTCTTTGACATTTTGAGAAGCTTGATTTTAATTGATTGTACAGATAAGGCACTTTTAACACACAAAAAATTGGGAAGATCTCCTTAACAGTTCTTAATTGATTGCTCAAAATCTCTAAGTCTGCTTAGTTTTTAACTGATGAGTGTGTTAGGATGGTGCAGCTCAGGGTGATCATAAGATTCAACACATTTAGTGATGGAAAAGCTAGGCTGTCATTTATTTAAAAAAAAAAAGTATTACTTCTAAGTTTGTGGTTTACAGAAACGATTAAAGAAATTATTTAAAAAAAATTACGATTGGAGAAATTTAGTCATCCATAACCATAATGCATAATCAAGTCATGTTTTATCCCCTTCTTCGTCAAACTAAAAAAATTTGTTTAATGGACACTTGCCACTGAACAGACCAAAAAGAAAAGAAAAAAAAAAAACATGATGGGGAAGTGACAGCAAGGGACAGTTTAGATGCTGATTCGTTCATTGTGTGATGGAGAGTTGGTTCTGTTTTGTAGAACAAAGTGCTCCTCGAAGATCTACTTGATAAAGTAGACGCCTAACTCAGTTCTACTATGTGCCTTACGCTATAACCTGGAAGAGAGCTTGTGAAATTCAGGAGATACATGTGTGTTTGTTTTAATAGATATCACATTCTTCGAAACGCCTCACTAGTTTTGTAGTGTTCTGTTTTTTTTCTTTTTCATCCGAGGATCTTTTTAATGGTGTGATTCTGTTACAAAGGAGGCAAGCGATGGCCTAGAAAGCAGTTGTGCACTCTTTCAAATATAGTCGGTAAATCCGAGAATCTTATATATTGATCTTCGTTGTTAATAGTATGGTACGTGTTCTATCAAGATTGTCCATTGTTTCCTTGTTTCTTGGAAAAAAAAGAAAAAAAAAGATGGTGTATAGAAACTATTTCCCATTAAATATTTATGGACCAAGCGGTTGTTATATCTTATTAAATTTGTGTGAATAAAAAAAAACACCTTGCATTGACAGTGTTTTATTTCTCTCATTGCACAAACCATTCTTTATGTTTTTTAAAGGGAAACATAATATTTGGTGAATGATAATAATAAAAGAAAAACCCTCCCACTACACATGTCTCTCTTGCTCTCTCTCTCTTCTTTCTCTTGCTCTCATTTTTTTATATTGATTTCCTATTTCATTCTCTTTAGTATTCTAAAGTAATGCCCCATAGATTTGCACTAAGACCCTGTAGATGAAAAAAGTCATACAGAAGAATTAAGATTTTTTTTATTTTTAAATAATGCATGAATTATGGCAACAGAGCTCGACTGTGCTAGAAATTGCACACTGATATTAAAAAGAAAAATAAGAAAAGAAAAAAGATGGAAAAAAACAGTAAAGCTAAATGCAAACCTCTTATAGTCAGGTTGCTTTGTAGTTTAATATATTGTTACTTTATGATTTCTTTCAGGGAGAACAAATCTTGGGGCATTACAGCCATACTTCACGGCGTTTGAAAATTCCCTAAAGTATTAAAAGACGGGGAAAACTTTGATCGGAATTCCTCACCATTGAAGACAAAGACAGTATTAGGATCAGATGATAGTAATAAACCTAAATCAGCAACAATAAATGTAATGCAAAAGTCTTTTTTTCCCTTTATCTTTTAAATTCTTCTGAATGTTTGAATCCACTCAATATGTGAGCTTTGTTTTTTTCTTTGTTTTCTAATACTTTTTTGTTATATTAGAGCTAAAACTGTTCTTTGTATCAGGATGACAATGACAAGAAACATGTATAATATTCTAGTTGTATATAACTGAACAAGGATTACATACACCAAACATATCTCTCTCTCTATCTCTCTCTCTCTTTCACTTACTCACTCACTTACAAACAGACACACACACACACACACACACACACACACACAACCTTCTTTCTTGGTACAATATTAATATCATTCGTAAAAACCTCACTCACAAAACTAAATGCATGGAAAATTACACCAAAGCGGTAAAATATTCTTTAAGACGATTGTAGAAAGCACATTTAACGAATAACGATAATTAAAAAAACAAAACAATACAAAACAAAACAAACAATTTGTATGTTGCATGCACCTTATCAGTGGTTTACATTTTTAACGCTGAGTATTATTTTGTCTGATGTTTCATTTGTTGTCGACTTGTAAATTAAATTATATAACACATTTCACTTTGTGAATCTAACATCCTTTTACGGGAAGAAAAAAAAAACAATAATTCAATAAATGCACAACTGCATGCACTATTTGAATAATAAAAGAGAGAAATGATCTGCTTTGGGAATTCCTTAGTTTGCATTGTTGTTTGTTGAAAATATTCTCACGTTTTCTTGGAGGGGACGAGCCGGACATGCGGGCGCTGGCTGCTTTACAGTGGTTGTAGCTGTTTATTGCGCGTCACACTGTAGGAGTTGATAGCAATAAAATCTTGCTTGAGATTTTTTCAATGGCAGACGTCAACTCACTGTAAATCAAATGGCTTCCAAACAAGATCAAGTCCATGATTATTTACTAATATATACATAACCTGAAATATTGACAACAACTGTCTGCTTCTGATTACTTACTTACTTACTTACCTGGTGTAGTGATTTTAGCTGAAGCTTGTGAGCTACATACAGTTCTCATGACTGTAAAAGGTAAAAAGCAAAAAAATAACAAAGGAGAGCAAGAAAATTATTCTGTTGCACTTTTACATAGAGCATTTTGCTTTGTTTCTTCCTTTTTTGTCCTTTTTTTTTCTTAAAATACAAGCTTTGGCTGTAAAACACATAAACGTCAGCTGGTTTCAATTGGAAACCTTTTCACAGTGGTGAGCATGACTTGGAGCGAAGTCGTGCCAATGCATCAGAGCCTCTTAAAGCTTGTGACTTCAGAGACGTTGCTATAAAATGGGAGTTGTTTTTTTTTTTTTTTTTAAAAAAGAAGGAGAAGAAGATATGTCATAGAAGAAAAGTACTGTAAAAAGTGGATCTGTTAAAGCTTGGCAACAATGTCTCGTTGCTGCTTCAACATCTCCAGGATTTGATCTCGAGCTCAAGTCTGGACTATCGAATGTTCTTCTCATGCTTATGTAGGTAGGATTCGTCACTGGTAGGTGGACTGGTTATGCTAAATCAGACCTAGTGTGTATGTGTGTGAATGTTTGGAAGTGTGTGTATGTGAGACAGAGTGAAATAGCCTGGCGTCCATTTGTTTTTCTGGGACAGACTCCAGTTCCAGTGCCACCCTGACTTGGATAAAAGAAGAAGCAATACATAAATAAAAGAGTTAAGTAAGTAGTTGCATTGATGCCAAAAATAGTAAGTATTATAAACAGAAATATATATATATAAATTTTTTACCGTAATGGGTGGTCAGTGCAGTCAATCAATTAAGGAATAAATACAATCCTTAACACCTTCACAGTCCTGGATAGAATTACACAGATAAACACGGGCTCATTTCTGTTCCGCTCCCCGTGTTGTGATCGTGCTACGGCTTCAGCTGCTCATATATATATATATATATATATATATATATATATATGACTGATATGGCAGAGTGGGCCTGGGAGAGACTGGCAGATCAGACATGTTTACAGTGACAGCTACAACACACACACTCGGAAAGATCCGGGTGTCAGGAGATGTGTACATCCAACTCTGTGTGTTCCTGGACCAGCATTCTCCTCTCCTCTGAACACAGAAATATGACTACCCCCCACCACTACACACACACACACACACACACACACACACATATGCAACCTGTCTATGCTCAGTGTGGGTGAGAAGTGTGGGAACCTGAGTGTATTGCCAAATAGCAACAGGAAATGTAAGTACGCAAGTGTGTACATGCCCCATGCACGCAAGCGGAATAGGAATGCCACTGTTTCCTGTGTATTTTGGATCTTTCACTGGAACTGATATAAGGACGTGGAAAAACATGCAAAAAGCTTAATGCTCGGTTTTTATCACACCGTCACACTTGTTTTAACATTTGCGACATGTGTACATTATATAACACACTCTATAACATGTCACACACTCTTACTCAGAAGCTGAAATGATTTTCTAGATCAACATCAACTACAATTCTTAATGAAATCTACTGCTCGTTTAATACCTCAACGTATTTTTATCAAATTACACACCTGACTCGACATCCTTTTCCCAGATACACTCCACCTTCCCTCTTCTAATGACCTCCACTCCTCCGGGAAGGCTCTCCACCAGATTTTCAAAGCGTCGCTATAGCGATTTGTGTGCGTTCAGCCACGAGAGCATTAACGAGATCAGGAGCATTAGTGATGTCAAGATGTGGAGGAGGCTCCGTTTCCAGTTCATCCCAAAGGATGATGGTTCAGTGGGGTGGAGGTCGAGGCTCTGCGCAGGACACTCGAGTTCTTCCACTCCAATCTAAACACACACACACACACACACACACGTCTCCATGGAGCTGGCTTTCATGCTGAAACAGGTTCGGGTCTCTTTGTTCCATTGACGGGAAATTATAAAGCTGGAGCATGCAAAGACTTTCTATACAATTGTTTGCTCAAGTATGATCGTGATTATAAAAGTGTGCACGTGTTGAGTGTTTTGTCATACATTCTATATGATGATCCATAAACAGAACGCAGAGGAATAAACATGAAACGTGTATCCTGAGAAACTGATTTATATACATGGAATAATAAATGGGAATGCCACCTCTGGTTGAATTTAATCTCACACACAAGGGAAGGAGCTGAAATTATTATTTTTTTTTAAATAGGATTAAGCATTTCACCCCATTTTAATTGAATCCTCAGAGACTTATGTGCACTTTTGTCCACTTTTTGATACCTAGGTGCACACAAACCTTTTATTAAACAAACATATTTCTAATTGGTGCAAACACCGAATAATCAATCACCTGATTGGTCAAAGGGTCTTATTAAAAAGCTGTGGGCTTGATGTTTTCTACTATATCGAGCTTCCCAAATATTTAAAATGATACGATACGATTACATCATTTATGGTGCGAGCATCATCACAGATTTTTAAGCATCACATACATACAGCGGCGGCCCAAAGTGTTAAGACAACAAATATTGTTCTCCCTGTGAACAAATCAGGTGATGTCAGTTATTAGTTGTGCTAATTAGAATCAGCTGGTTTAGTTAATGGAGGAAACAAATATGTGGCAGGAGTTTCACTTTCTGAGTTTCCAGGGTGTCCACCTCTGCATAATTATGGCTAATTCTCAAGTGGATTGTGAATTTCTGTAGCAAAAAATGCTGTACGTCATTTTCAGAAAGTGATCAAGCAGGCATGGATTGAACGAGTGACACCAGAGTACTGCAGATGTCTTTCTGACTCATATGTCCAGCCTGATCCAGCAGGGTTTGTAAAGGTTTTGTATTGTTAACAAATAAATTATTATTATCTTGATTGTTATTATTTAAAAAAAATTTTTTACAATGCCTTTAGAACATTGAATTTCACTTTTGTCTCCATTTTTGCCCACTATTGCATAATATACTGTAAGTTTTAAAGTAATTCTTTTTTTTTGTTTTAGAGGTACCTTAAATCCATGTCGTAAAGACACAACAGGAAAAACTAAACAAAACAAGCTATAAAAAACCCTGAAAAGACAAGATTTAAAATAATGATGGTGCCTACCAAGCAGCTCCAACGGACTGGGATGTGGAACGCTCCAATGCCTCATGCCTTTATCATGGTCAAATTAGTGCATATAAGTGGAAATAGGAAAATGGAGGAATTCTGACTCAATACCAGGACTAACCAGGATCCTCCATGCATGCCAGTGAAGCTCAAAATTTGTATTAACCCGTACATACTATTCATTTTTGACCCGGCACAAGTTTTCTCTTATAAAGTGTCTCTATACCACAAATTAATTTTGCATTAACATATATTTTATCAGTCATTGATTAAACTGATGATTAACATTTAAGTGAAGACTGATGTCCACATTCACACTGTTACAATGACCTAACAAGTGCTACTGTGGCTGGTGTACAGGAAAAGGAGGCAATTAGAGCAAATAGATTTAGAGTGAAGATTTTTCAGACTTGTTCTTCATGTTACATTGTTTGGAGGTGAGTCTCAGCAAATGTTGCCTTATTGTGGGGACATGGGTTTTTTTTTAAATTGTGTTAGGGTCCTCCTTGAATTCTGTCTCTACTTTCCCAAAGACAAAAAAAAAAAAAAAAAAAGCCAAAGCAGTCTATGCTTTTACTCAAGATTCCCCACCAAACCAAATTTGGTCCTTATAAAATGCTTTTAAGTAAATAAAGGTCAAATCTGGCCCATAACATTGTCAATGTACAAGAATATGTCCCAGCTGTATTAAAAAAAGCAACAAGAACAACAACAAAATAATTCTTGTGTCATTTGGGTAAATTGGGGAAAATTCACAATATTTTAGGCACATACAATGTAATTTATAATGTTTTTACTATGATGGTCTCAAATGTGTCAAAGTGGGTCAGAATTGAACAGAACTTTATGTAAGAGTTAAGTGGTATTTTTTTTTTTATATTAAAAACTGTATATTTTTAGGCCAACCACATCAATATCCTAATAGAAGTGTAAGAAAAAAACTTTTTTCCAGTGCTTCTTACATGATTAAAACAAAAATGCATGCACATAAAGCAACTATAATGTATAACTGAATAATACAAATTGAATCTAATCTACAGTAATACGATTCTAAGAGAATGTTAAAATTATTTAGACAGGTCTGTGTTTTACTGCAGTATGTTCCTTCCTTATATTAATTAGTGTAGTAGAAGAAAAGAAACTCCAGTATGCAGTGATGAATAAATGAAGTGAAGAATGTATCAGGATGACACTGACAATGTATGTAAAAATCCTCATTCCAGCAAATTGACAAAAATTCAAACTGTGTTGACAAAAAAAGGAACAGTGTGCAATGGGTTGATTTACAGAGAATTACAGTACGCATGCTACAGTAGTTTTAAAACAATACAGGGTGTACACAGTTGTTAAACAAATTTTTATAAAGCCAGCGTGTGTGTTTGCAGTCAGCGAGAGTGCGTCTCATACAGCCCTCTAATTACTCCCTCAGAAACCACAAATTTGAAGATACTAAACACAGTCGCAATTTGTCAAAGCAAGCCATTGATCTGATCGAGAGAAAATGTGGGTGTCGAGCGAGCCCAATATAACCTGTGCTGTAAATTCTGATGCAGTGTTCAACAATGGATCTGACAAATTCATCAGCGATGTTTCTTTTTAATCTTGTTCAAGAAGATAGAAAAATAAACACATGCCCTACCTTCTTTTTATTTGTGCAGGTGAGTAATACTATGCGCACATCACTTATTTATTAGACAACTCATTCCAACTTGTGGCAGTTTTATTTTTACTATATGGCTGATCATTTCGCTGCTAAAGTTTATGTTAGGGTTGTAGGCAAAACATGACATGAATCTGCTGTAATAATATAACACAACAATATGTGTGTAATTTACTGTAAACAATGCTGTAAATCAAAGGTACTGCAGAAGGTTGTTTACTTCTAAATTTAGCCGAAGGTTCTAATCAATATCATATCTTCTCTCATCTGTTTGGAAAAAAATAAAAATCCTTGCATGCTTGAGCCATCTTTGGAGATCTCCAGCTCACAAATACAGCAAACAATTGTATCCAGGAGTGTCATCTGATCATATGCAGTGCATCTTGAACAAATTTAATATTCAAATATATGAAAGTAAATTTTCAAATAGTAAACTATTTTAAGCTGTTTTGTCTCAATTTTGATAATTACGGATTACGGCTCATAAAAAAAATGCAGTATCTCAAAATATTAACATATTTTCTCAGATCAAAGAAAAATTACTACATAGGGCCTCCGAGTGGCGCAGTGAAAAAGTGCTCAGGTTACTTTGATAGCGGCCTTCAGCTCATTTTTCTTGTTGGGTCAAGTGTTTTTTGATCTTCCTCTTGACTATACCTTGTAGATTCTCTATGAGGTTCAGTCCAGGTGAGTTGGGTGGCCAGTCAAGCACAGTGTACACAAGCACCAATATCGTGGTCAGCAAACCAGTTATTAGTAGAAGTCCTGCTGGAAAAGGAAATAGGCATTTCCATAAAGCTTGTCAGCAGACAGAAGTATGCAGCACTCTAAAATCTCCAGGTGGATCGCTGCATTGACTTTGAACTTGATAATATACAGTGAAATAACACCAGCAGATGACATGGCACTGTAAATCAACACTGACTGTGTAAACCTCACACTAGACTTTAAGAAACTTGGATTATGTGCCTCTCTCCTCTAACTCCAGACTTTCATGAACTGTAAACTCTCATAATTAAAATTTAAACCAAAAAGGTTTTTCATTTCATTTTATTTTACATGTAATTCATCTAGAATATATGAGACTTTGAATTTTAAATTAAATTATGAAAAGAAATTATTTTAATTTCAGGATATTCTAATTTTCCAAAATGCACTAAAGAGAATGATCATAGGCATTTAATCTCTTATTGGGGTTTAGGGAATGATGAAGGTGATGTGTGATGGTAAATGACTTCAGAATTGGATGGACTGTAAATCAATTTATGAGAGTATAAAGACATGCCACATTGATGAAATTCTCTTACCTCACACTTCCACAGAGTTCAAACAAAAACAAACAAAAAAATTTACTGTGGTGTCACACTCAAGTCCTGGAGGCTACAGTTCTTGACAGGTCTCCTTCTTTGGAACCACCAACATCAGATTATGAAAGTCTTGTTAAGTAGCTGGTAAGTTAATTATATTAACAGTGTATTAAATGCAACATGTAAGCTAAACTTGATTTCTGATTGTTAAAATTATTCGAAAGCAGAACTAATAGTTAAAAGTCAGAGAAATCAATGCTGTTAGACTACAAAATAAGATAAAAAAAAAATCATTAAAAGTGGAGGTTATACAAATACAGGATGGAATTAAACTGTAAACAAAAGTAATAATGCCTTGCTATAATCAGACTGGTGCTGGTAGAAGCTATCACTACTAGAACAACAGATTAGCATGAACACCATCACAGATCAGAGGTCAAGGAGGACAGGAACATTGTGTGTATAATTGATGGACACCTCGAAAACCTATTCCTGTAAAATATGGTGGACAGATCCTAAAATGTCTTGATAAGACAACTGAGGTGGTCAGTCCCAGACATGTCATGAGATCAGGTAACTGTAGTAGCTAATTTGAAGGTGAGAACATCGTTATATGTGTACGTGTATACGTACACACGTGCACCTTGGGGGGAGTGTTGTGCATCTGGACTATGTCTGAGTAGCTCTGTCTTAAGTTTGGGTCACCCCCCTCATGGTGAAGGACCTGCATACAAATTGAATATGAGACGGGTTTTCCCAACTGATTTCCTGTTATAGTCTAGCCAACAGATTTTTGGATGAGTGAAGGTGAGATACTAATGTTCACACCCAGACACATCATAAAACCCATATCAACCCTTATATTGTGTGCACAACAGCACAAACCTATGAGAAATACAACCCCTGCTCTCTTGTATGTAGTGGGAAAACCTGCAAGGTTTCAGTATGCCTCAGAGAACCGATCTATTCCCAAAGGTAATATGATATTGCCTGAGTCAATACCAAAGTCCAGAGGTGAGACACAGCCTGTTAGTGGTGGTTCCAGAGTCATGGGAGGAAATTTGATGAGAATTCCTAAATTGGACATAAACTGTACATGACTGGATATATTTCTAAAACTTGATGTTAAATGTAGGCTGCTAACATTTTGTCATCTGTTGCATGCTTGAGAGCCCAGGATGCCCAGTAGCTAGAGACCTGTGTAAGTAATTAATAAGCTTACTCTCTGAAGAGCCTCTAGAACATACACTTAGCTGGCTTGTTCAGTGGTCTGGGATTATCAGTTACCGCAAATGATATTTCTGGACGCAGTAAATGGGACAACCAAGCTGCTGGGCTGCCCGGTGGGGTCTGGCATAGGTTATGCGAAACAGCATTATTTGGTAGTCATTGAACCTTGATAAAAAGAGGTTTCAGCTAAAGGACCTTAGCCTACTGAGTAAGATGCTATACTTGGCATATGTACTTTAGGTTTCAGTGATTTGTAAACAGTGGACGGATAATAAGACAAATCCAGCCCATGTCTCCACGCCTCCAGGGACAGATTAATGGCAAGGAACTCCTGGTTTCAGACAACATAATTTGTCTATGTTGGAGGCCAGTTCTTGATGAAGGCTATATACTTTCAGTTATTCACCTTTTAGAGAACACCAAGACCCCACTTCAAAAGCATTCCTATCATTAGCAGATGGGGGTTGTGGGGTCTGCTTGATGAAAAACATAAACTATTGTTGAATATTTCAGTTAGTAAGGTTTTACAGCTAGTAACCAGGGTAGTCGGCATAAAGAGCCTTTGAAGATCAATACATTTATGCTTGGGTTTTAGGTGAACGTTCTCCAAACATTGGATGCAATTCTAAGCTTAGATTTAGTGTAATAACATGGTGCACACAGTGGGACTGACACCAAAGGAACTATACTGAACCCCCTGCTTCAGGACATCGTTTCTTCCTAGCTGGTTCCTAGATCCTCTTCAACCCTGGAGAACATTTACCCTTATCCTGTACTAAGATAGACAGCTGGTAAGTTTGCAGCAGCTGTTGTTAAAAATTTATTATATATATTGGCAGAGTTACTCCTCCAATACTACAGTAGATAGGTACATAAAATCTTTGGATACACTCACTGATAACTTTGGTTTGGTGTGGTCTCATGCATCACTCGGCAAACTTGACAGTGGAAGTTCTCACCTTGCAAACACAACTTAAACTTGTGGCTCCTTTGGAGTAAGGTAGGTCACACCTAAGATCCAAGTGATTAAGAGTACTAGTGACAGATGAGTTCAAAGTAGTCCTCGCCAGTGTTGGGTGCAACGCGTTACAAAGTCATTTAAGAACTCAGTTATTTTTTTCGAAAATGTAATCCATTATCCGGACAATTTATGTAATCCGTGAGCCAGACAGCAATGATTCTGTTATTGTGTGTGTTGAAAGTCGTCCTACAAGCCCCGCCCCTTTTGTTATTCCCCTCTCACCTATGCAGTTTGACTATGCGAGGGCCGATGCGGGAAAAAATGGAAACCTAATCACAGCATCAAAACTCGCGGTGAATCATGATGTACCGTACTTACGGCCACCGCACAAAACCGCTTAGGTGAGATAGGGGTATTAGTAGTTAACAGATTATGGGCCAAACTTCGCTGAGTGTGAAAAATAAAAAATTTGCTTAAAAATGTGAAAATTAACTTTTTTTTTTTTTTTTTTACGATAGTATTCATGAAAATAGCTTTGGACTTGCTTGGTCTCGGGGAAGTTTATGTTAACTGAAATGCAGTTCTTGTTATACAACTGCCCTTTTGACCTTATAGAACAAAGTTATAGAGGGAATGAGTACTATCAGGTATCACCCAAATGAGGACGGTTTCTCTTTCGTGTCTGATTCCTTTCAAGGTTTCGTTCTAATGTCGTCTCTGGGAGTCTTTTCTTGCCACCATCGATTCCAGCTTGCTCATTAGGGACAAACGGATAACGAGTTGAATCATTTTTCAATTTCTCTTCAAAATTTTTATTTCTGTATAGTTGCTTATCATTTAATTCCATAAAATATAGTTGACGTTAAATCATGTGCATATAATATATACATTAAAAATACTGGTAGAGGAGATATTAAACAATATTATTACACTGAG
Organism: Clarias gariepinus; assembly: GCF_024256425.1. NCBI lineage: Eukaryota > Metazoa > Chordata > Actinopteri > Siluriformes > Clariidae > Clarias > Clarias gariepinus. The sequence goes on from NC_071114.1 coordinate 5,140,712, forward strand.
TGCTGTTGATTCTATTCCTTTTTTTTTCTGACATGCATGTTGTCAGCTCCAGAATCATGCCCTGAGTGTCCTCTGGGTTCTCTGACAAGGAAAATCAAAACACACTTATTCTAATGCATGAGTGTTTTTATCAGTGTTATCAACTTAGTAACATCATTTGATTTGGCTTTTTTTTTTTGTAATTCTTTAGCAACTTTAGTTTAAAGTATAGAACCTAACAAGAAATCTAGCAAATTTCTGAGAGTCTTGCACTCTGTACAGCTCTTTAACTCATATCAACTCACAGCTGCTACTTCCTGTATATTGCTAGTTGTTGCTCAAGAACTCAGAGATATTTAACACTGAAAGGGCCAGTACATACAACGATCAGCCATAACATTATGACCATGGATCTAATATTGAGTAGATCCATATTTTGCCACTATAACAGTAATGATGTGTGTGTTCTGACACCTTTGATCTACACTAGCGCTTCTATTGGATCGGACTATATGGGCCAGCCTTCACTCCTCATGTGCATCAGTGAGCCTTGTTCACCCATGGCCCTGTCACCAATTCACGTTTTTTTTCTTCTTTGGATCACTTTTGGTATGTCCTGATCACCGCAGACCAGGAACATCCCACAAGAGCTGCAGTTTTGGAGTATATACATGAACAACAGATACATCATAAATATATATAACCCAAAGTCACTTAAATCCTTATGCTTGCCTATTTTCTGCTTTAAACACATCACCTTTAAGAAAAAAGATTCACTTACTGCCTAAAATATTTCACCCACTTCTAGACGCCATAGTAACAATATATTAAAAATGTGGCTTACTGTGAGAAGGGCCAAATTGTGATGGCCAGACATTTGGGTCAGAGCAACTTCAAAATTGCAGCTTTTATGGGATGTTCCCTGTCTGCAGTGGTCAGGACATAAATATCCAAACACATGGTTTTGTTTAACATAGATGTGTAAATTTTAATGTTGTGAAACTTTCCAACTTCCTATAAGGAGATGTTGATCTTAATTACACTTGCAACTACAATTTAAAAGACGTTCATAACGTCATACATTCACTTGATTCTATAGTGTTTTGCGTTAGACATGCTCGTTACAGACAACTGAAAATGCTTAAGAAACAATTTTCATGTGAATTGAGGTAAGGGATCGTGCAAACTGTTGTTGCCTCAAGTCCTGTCCTCAGCAGTTTTCACGAAAAAGTTTTGCTCATGCCTGAAGCAGTAATTCTGGAACTGATTCTGTTTTTGCAGCAACATCAAGTTCAGAGCCTTCAAGCAACAACAGCAACAACTATATCTGCCATGGGTTTACATTAACTATCAACCGACGGCTTTCAAGTCCACAGATCCACCCACCACAGGGAAGGCCAGGGTGAATCCTCATGCTGTTCCAGGCGACTCTTGTATCTAAAAACCTGATAAATGTAACGGTTACCATGTGTCATGCTTTTGCATTGCCTTACAGTGCCCTAGGTAAATAAGCCATATTGTGTCTGTAAAGATTCTGTTAACAGGTGCAACAGAGTGGGCCACCGCAAGCAGAGAATAACAGGGAAAGAAGTGTAAAAAGTGTTTTATAAGTGTTTCACTAACCTATTGTTAAATGAAGAACACTTACTTCAGTTAAAGCTAGAGCTTCTAAGTTCTGCAACCTGGTATCCAGTGGGAGAAGAAAAAAACTTGGCCCTCAATATCTCATCATTCAATAAAAATTCCAAAATGGAATAGGGATCCTGGTTTATACCTAATACTTGATTGTGTGTATGTGTGTGTGTGTGTGTGTGTGCACATGACCCGTTTCTGGGTTTTTTTTCATTCATTTAATCACAAACTTTATTTTAGGTTATTAAAATCAAACTTTTGGGAAAACTCCTTTTAGGGTCATGTTTAGAAACTCGATTTTTTTATGTTGATGTGTGGACAGGGAAGAAAAAGTGTTTTTGGCTTGTAAGGGTGTGTCTACATGCGGTGTATAAATCTTTATTAATCCCGAAGGAAAGTGCAGTTCTGTAGCAGGCGCTGCAAAGTCTTATGTATTCTATGTTGGTTTTTTTTAGGCTTCTTATTGGCGAACACGGCACATGTTCTTCTCATGCTTGGTGGAGTGTTCTCCGGGTACTCCGGTTTCCTCCGACAGTCCAAAGACATGAAGGTCAGGCTAACTGGCGTTCTCAAAATTGCCCAGAGTGTGCGAATTAGTGTGCATGCCCTGTGATGAGTTGTCACCTTGGCCAGAGTGTACCCCGCCTCGTGCCCCAAGTCTCCTGGAATAGGCTCGAGGCCCCCCGCAATCCTGTAACAGGATAAAGAAGTACACATGATGAGTAAGTTTGCAACTTAATATTTTTAACATTTCCATCAAATTCACATCTTTATACTATTTTTGAAGCGTTTAAAAAGCTAACTTTAAAAAAGCAAAAGGTGTACTTGTATGGATGCGACTCCAGGCAAGAAATATTAGCGAACAAAATTCATCTTTAACATTTCAAGGTGCTGTAGCAGTTTGCACTGTGGCCTTGCAACTTCAGGGTCGAGAGTTCGAATCCACTTTCAGGTCAGTGTGTGTGGAGTTTGAACGTTCCTCCCACAGTCCTAAGACATGAAGATTCGGCTAATTGGCGTTACTGAATTGCCCGTGTGTGTGAGCAAGTGTGCTTCTGTTTGCTTATGTGCCCAGATGGACTGACACCACGTACAGGGTGTATTCTGCCACGTGCCCAGAGTTCCCTGGGGATAGGATCCAGGCCTTTAGTGGGGCTGTACAGGATAAGTGGTATAAAGAATGAGTGAGATATAAAATTATTTTATGACCTCATGTGGAAGGAAAACAGAGGAAACCCATCAAGCACGGAGAGAACATGCAAACTCCATGAGTTTGAGACCGCCTGGGGATCTGTGCACAAGTTTATGGACATCTAAGGTAACACAAGCAACATCAGCTGTCGCATTGTACCTTCATGGTCCAGATGAACCAATCTCCATAATGCACACTGCTATATAAAGTGGAACCTTGGTTCATGAACGCCCCAGATTATGACCAAATCGGTTTACAGTCAAAAGATTTGCCTAATATTTTTCTCAGTTTAAAAACTCCTCCTTGGAATACGACTCAAAACCTTCATCCCAAGGTGCCGCTATCAGTTGAACAAAGGCATGAGTGCGGCGCACAGTATCAGTTTTGATCAGTCCGCGGTCGTAGATCGCGCACATGATCAAATAATTTTGTGCGAAGTGGAGTGACGCCTAAGCCTTTGCTGAGAAGGATCAGCCGAACAAAACTCTGTAGGGCACTACGCCTTAGGAACGATAACACAGTGTCCTTTTTGTGCAGCACAGTTGCGCAAGTGTGCAGCGCAGAGGAAACAAATGTCTCTGGATAGAAAACCGACTGCCACACACAAACCAGAGGCCAAGAAACATAGAAAAGAGAGAAAACCCCTGAAGGAGAAGGAGTGTTATTATGGAATGGGACTCTCACTAACACTAAACTCCTCCCCATACCATTTTCCTCTCCTTCATTCCTTCACATCACAGAGTCTTTTAAAGAAAGGTGCGTTACCAAAACATGTAATGATTAAGTGTGCACTCTTTCCTGTACACTTTATATTTATATTTAGTGCTGTATTATTGTTGTATAGTTACGACTTTTTCATACTTTCGGTTATATTTTGTGATATAAACAAAATACATCAAAAGTCTAGTGACGAAGAATGGATTAATTCTATTTTACATGTGTTTCTATGAAATAAACTGAATTGAGCTACGACCAAATCGGGTTGAACCAGAACTTGGGAACGAATTAAGTTTCACTGTAATGTTTTATACTGTTGTCACAAGATATTAAATTTTAGAATATAGTTACAATATCTTACATTTTGTGCAATAACATCATTTTAAACTGTGCAGTATTGTTACCTAGTGCAATTAGTTTGAAAGTATAACTACTAAATTGTTTTTCTTTCTCTTTTGTATTTATACACTTTTCTGTACTTTATATTTGCTTGTTTTTAATTTTATGTAGTGTAATATAGAAATGTCCTCACTATTGGGCGAATAAAGGTATATCTTATCTTATTTTAAGTCCCCTGGGATAGACTGCAGGCCCCATACAACCCTGTATACATGCTAAATCTGTATAAACGATAAGTGAGTGAGTGAGTAAATTTTCAACTAAATATATATATTCTATTTCTGTCAAATTCACATCTTTATTATTTATTTTTTCCCTGGACCATTTCAAGTTCAACCTCAGGTTCTGCAGATTCAGATTTCACTCCATATTAGAATCACTTGTCTTTCTACTTAACACCTTTTGTAATATTCCAGTGAACTGTGTGTGTGTGTGTGTGTGTGTTATAGTAGTATGCATGCTGGTATGTGTTTTCTTTTTCAGATCAGGAATTGTGAGCTGGAAGTGTCTCTGTACACACACACACACACACACTTCTGGGACTACCCACCACAGCCTGTGCGCGCGCACGCGTGTCTGAGTGTGTGTGTGTATGTGTGTGTGTGATACACACTCGCTCGGCAGCTGGTGAATCAATCCGAAGTTGAAGTCAGGAGTGATTTTAACACCACCACCATCCTCTTCGTCCTCCTCCTCCTCTTCCTCCTCGTTCCCAGTCGGAGCTCCAGTTGCAGTGTGTGTGTGGACGCTAGGCTGGCTCTTCCTGGTAAGAGAACCAGCGATGTTAGCGAGCTAAGCTAACCTGCTAGCTAATGACATGGTTTAAATGCTCAGTTGCGACTTAACAACGTTCAAGTCAGGGCTGGGAGGGAAGCCGAAACGCGTGTTTCCTAGGCAACGCTAGCAGAGGGGGGGAGTTAGAGGAGATGAAGCTGACACTTTTGGGAATAAAAGAGACGGTTTGGTTTAGCTGAAGTTTAGCTGAAACTCTAGCTAGCTGGCTAGTTAGCTGGTTAGCATGAGTGCGTTGCTAGCTGTCCTGGGTGACCTGTGACTTGCGCAATTCATCAGCGTGGCTTAAAATATTGCCTTAAACTTGTTTACAGTAAGTTAAGGCGTGTGTCAGTTTGGACGTTAGTGTGTGTGTGTGTGTGTGTGTGTCAGTCAGTGTCACACTGACATACCCTAGCTCTCTAACTTTCGTGCCATAGAAACCTCTTTTAACTCGTTCACAGCACGACATTGCATCGCCGTCTCTAGCTGGCTGACGTCACGCACGACATGTCCACTCGCATGACGTCATTTATTCGTACAATACAAACACCCTAGGCCAGCGCGTGAAGCGCGTCACGCGCCAACATGTACCAGATCGAGACAGAAAGTTAGCGCACGCGCAGTACTGCCTAGCCACATTTTCACCTCGGTTACTGAAAAACTGATTTCTTTTTTTTTTTTTTTTTCTCCGTGTGCGCGTCGTTCAACACTTGGGGATAAACGTGAACTCACGGCTCGGATACGCGTTATTTATTACTTTATATTAGTAAAATTATATGTCTGAAAGTACACACTCCTACATTAGAAATATGTTAAGTCGAATTCTAGCTAACATAAATAGCAAGTCATGACTGGACATCTGCGCATGCGTGTGCACCCGCCCCTCGCCACGCCCACATATTAATCTAGTCACAATATCACTGTAATATCAAGCAGTCAACAGTTTATTTTTTTAAATTTTGTTTAGTCACATATAGCTAGTTAAAGTGCATAGTGTTTTTTTTTTTTAAAGTAAGCATTACCTCAGGAGCACTAAAATACTCGGCTAGGAACCTTTTAAATTAGCTCTTTCGCAGCTAAACCAGATAAATCCTTCCATGTTGCATGACAGAAAATTCTGCTTGTTTCTCGCTCTTTCGTCCAAAGATTGTAAGTTAGTGTCCGGATGATGCCATCTCCACCTAAAAGCAAAAAATGTTCACGCTGTCTGGGTGTGAAGGACATACTTCTGACAGCAGGCAGGTTTGCGGCCCGGATCCGTTCCGAGTGACGGTTCTATCGGGACCCTGATGCATTTCTGATAAATGAGAATACATAATACACCAGTAATCTAGCTTTTTATTCCCCTTCGAGGTGGGCGTTACCATACATGTCACCCAACAGAGCCGATCAACATGATAGTTTACAGTATATAGACGGAGTGTGTGGAAGAAACACAAACGAAAGCGCGAACAGCAGCCATTACTTCAAGAAAAGGAAAGTAGACTATGAAAACTAAACCGCCAAAGGTAAACAAACATCATTAAATGTTTATTCTTCCTCCGTTTAAAAGTGTAAAACCAGTTTACCTCATATGTTTTGGAGCTGTGGTGCTAATAGAAAGCAGTTATGTGGAACGTCACTATGAAAAAAACATAAGTCATTAGAGCAAAAATATACGCTGCACTATGAGGTGAAGGCGTGTAAAATAGTAAAATAATTGAAATGATATTGAAATTTTAAACTGCTTATTTATTATGGACTTACAATGCCTATTTATATAGAGATCTCAATCCTTACACAATTATGAAATGTGGGCCTTGGCACGAAGAAAATTTTATTGTCCGGACCTTCTTTAATTTTAATTTATGATAAATTTAATAATTATTATTGCTCTACAGATATAAAATATACTTGCGGTGTTACCCAGCGGAGCGGCCCGGCCCGGCATTACCTACCAGCCTGAAAGTGCTCTACTACATACAACAAACAATAAATACATATGACCTTAAACCCAATATTTTGATTTATTTGATACCTCTATTAATTTCACATCCTAGAGATCCAATCTACTAACTACCCCGCCCCCCCCCCCCATCTAGAGTAAGATGAAGTAAAAACATTAAGAAATAAAACACTTTTGGTGTACAAAGATGGCACTGTTTGCCAGAGCATGCAGCCAGAGCATTTTTGTGGATTATGTTTTAATAAATATGTATTAGGGGCAGGATTGTGCAATATAGAGTGACGTATCCTTTTCGTTTTCAGCACAAGCTAGACTGTACCGAACTAAATTTTATTTCATTTTAATCAGCTATACACACATGACTCAGGAAAAAAACTAACAAACAAAAACGTTCCCATAGGCAAAGATAAAGCAGATTCATGAGATCACTTGTTTTTATGGTTGTTTTCTGCACATTTTGAGAGTTCTTTTTTTTGCCCCATCACTCCCATATACCGGTAGCAGTAAAATTGACATGTGTTGAAAGTACTTCAAATAACTTTCTGCGCAGGTTGATGTCTGAAGTCTCCTCCATCAACACACACCGGCAACACTTCCTCAAAAGCAGTTCTCTTTAATCGGTCATTGCCCAATGCTGTGTTGCTGTACGGGTCCGTGCCGCTTAAGGTTTTAACCCTCCTGTTTTTTTTTAATATATTTTTTTAAAGTAGAGTTTGTGCACCGTGCAAAACTGTTCCTCTCTGCAGATCATGTGCAGCTGTTACTTTTAACGGCAACCTGCGTCCGCTGCATTTACTGCCTCTCAGTACACACCGCTTTCGCGGTAGCAGAATAAACAGAGGAAACTGTCTGCTACTAGTTAATCAATCGCAGATAATAATTTCCTCATTTTTTGAAAAAGGGGCCCAGTACAGTATACTTGATGTGTGTGGAAGCACTGCTCTATGTCCCCTGTCAATCACAGTGACACCATGAGCGATTATGTATGTGGAAGAGGATGGATAGCATTATCCTGGCTTGGCATTACGCGTGAGACGTTCCTGTATGTCCAGTACTGTTATCTCAGCATGTGTACCTAATTTTTGACATGTAATCTGTTTGTCCTAGGAACCCGGTTTAGTGATTTGTCCACACCTGGATTAAATGTTAAGGGGTTTTTGGTTAAGAGCCACTTTTTCACAGCCTTTTTCTCACCTTCCAGACTAATATAATTTGAATTGTGAATGCCAGTTTTTTCCCCATGGGACAGTTCCAGGGATCTAGGGATGTTAGTTTGGGGTTCTCTTTAACAGAACCGTGGTACCATCCAGGTCAGGTGTGGACATTATTCTCAGGGTCAGGGTATTCCTGCCAAATTAACTTCGCTGCTTGTTGGAGCCAACGATTTCGAAAGATTGAACACTGTGCGATTACGAGTCACGCCCACAAACGAGCCTCGGGTTATTTGTGGCAAGCATGAAACTGCTTTTCCTGACTTTCTGTCAGTCCTTCAGACTTGGTCTTCTTGTTACAGAATTTAGCGTAATTTCTACAAACGCACATTAGACAACTTTTCCAACTGGTTTAGTGACTTCAGATGTTTACTAAGAAAAAAAAATCTCAAAGGAAGCTACATAAACACAGGCAAGCTCTGGGGTTCATCATTTCTAACATTTACAGTACAAACATACTTTTTTTTTTTTTTGGTCAACTCCAGACTTAAGGAAACGGTGCCGTAGCCGGCGAACTTGGGAGATTTTAATCAAGGGCAGAGGAAGCCAGATCCACAACCCGAACCCTCGCACAGAAGCCAGTCAGCCTACGCGGTGTCTGAAAGGCATGTTGTAATCAATTTTAGAAGCTAAAAGTGTGATCCTACAGTTCTAAACCATAACAAATTGTCTGTTTTTTAGGAAAAGCAGACTAGGGGCTTTCAGACGGCCGTGCATTAAAGCTTTACTAAATTTCTCATAAGGGTTATTTAAAAAAAAAAAAAAAAAAAATATATATATATTTTATCTTATTTATTATATTTTTTTGGACAGAAAAATTATTTTAGGTTGTCCACTTTTTGTTTTCATGAGTCACCGTAATAGTATTTTCAGCTTCAAACTTCACACAGGATGACGGTGTTAATAAGAACAGTACCAAGATCTGATTCGCCGTGAAAGGATGTGATGGTTTTATTTGCATGGCACATTTTTATTTTTATTTTCACACTTTCTGAGAGCTGAAGTTTACACAGATTGCCCCCATGAAGCCATTTTATTTCCTTTTTTTTTTTAGCAGGATCTTCGGGGTGCTGCGCGTTTTGTATCAGATTCATTTCTAGTTCTCTGGTCTTTTGGGAAACGGTTCAAGCCTCCTGGTTTTTGTTCGGATCATGCTTTTTGAAAAGCAGTTTTCAACAACTGGAAATAAACACACACACACACTTTGTGCTGAATTTCCCTCAATTAAATCCCATATAAATGTAACTGAGTTCACTGTGGAGCGACACAACTCTATGCCTGACCAAAAAAAAAAAAAAAGTGACGTGCATGCACATCCTACAAGAAATGAAACTACCTCCTTGTTTGCAGCATCTGTTATCAGGTAACAGATGGCTGTAGTATTCTCGCATGTCTGGTTCTGATTGATTGAATTAAATAGAACTGATGGGATTAGTGTATTCGATGCTTATTTGCTTATCAGTGCGTTATTTCTGTTTGGGGGGGCGGAGGGGCGTGGTCAAGAGCTTGCATGAATTGTTCGTTTTAACCGATCAGCGAGATGCCCAGGAGAGGACAAGGGCATTAACACCAGTGTTGGTATAAGAATAAATATAAATATAAAGCTTCGAAAAGCTGATTTGTTTGAGCAGGAGATGCGAGAGCCGCAATAAAGGACTAAAGTGCTGCTGCATCTCTCGTTTTAGGTCGAGATGAAAGCGAGAGATCAAGCTTGCCGAAACCACTTTCAGCAGCTGTGAACCAAAACGCAAAAATAGATTAGCGTGTCAGTTAAAAGAGGTTAGATTAAAAAAAAAAAAAAAAAAAAGTCGAATTTGAAAGACACTGATTGATCGTGTTTTATATGAACTAAAAGCTAGAGATGGAACTTTTTTGTTTCCAATGGCCTAATAAGAGCCAGTGTTGTCTTCTTTGACATGAACACAGTGCATGAATACAATAATGTATAAAATCAGTTCTAACAAAAGAGAAAAAGAATATATCGTTATATTTAAAAAAAAAAGTGAGATCCGAAAAAAAAATCCATTCCATATAAATGTCCGATCTTTCTCACTTTCTTTTTCTTTGCTATCTGGACCCTGGTTTTTCCCGTAGTAACACTTGACACGGCTACTGACGTCTCACAGGCCAGGATTCCCTCTGCGCTCTGAGTGTGGAAGAACTTCTGTGTTTAGCACGTCTCATATGAAAGTTAACAACATGCAGACAGTGTGTGTTAGCGCTCTAGCTAAAATATCACTCCTTTTTCAAATGCACCATTTTTTGTGTTTATGTAAATGAGGGACCGCTGAGCCACACCCCTCCAGGGAACAGCAAAGTTGAGCAGCAAGCCAGGGGAGGGGCTCTTCTTATGTGAGGTCACAATAGAGGGAGAAACTAATTTCCTCGTTTAAGCTTTAACAATACAAACATGGGAAAAGAACCGAAAAAGGTCAAGTTCTCATCCCTCGGGTTGTTTCTTTGTATCCACTCAAAATAAAAATACAAAACCAGATGTTTTAGACATTTAAAAAAATGAGACTTTAGTAATGTGGTAGGATTTGCTGTTTTGTATCGTACAAAGCATTAAGTTTTTCTTTTTTCCTGTAGATTTGGGTATTATTTTTATTATTATTATTATTATTATTGTTATTTATAATTAATGACTTATGCATTCAATGCCAGACTGCTAACAAAACTTCCGTAAGGTTAATAAAGTTCAAGTTCCTCAGAGACCTATCTGAATGTCCAAAAAATAATGTTTGGTGCAATAGGTCTCCTTTAAAAAATGTAGAGTTGCCAAAAATAAAAATTACAACATAATTCATTACACAAATGTCCGTCCAGGAATCCATGACCCAGACCCATTAGTTAGGATTTTTTCATAACGGTGTGAACGGCAAAGGCGTCGTTAACATGTTCTCCAAAGCAGTTCAGCGGGATGCGGTAAGCTTCTGGTGCTAATTACGAATCGGGTCTGCCTGGTGAAGCCATGCCAAGTGCATGAAATTCTTCAGGAGGGGTTTTTTACTTTCTGGGGTAGAAAACAAGGTGGGCACTAAAACAAATCCCCGCTGAAGGTAAGTAAGTGTAAGCCTTACTTAACGCACAACTGTCTCTTCATGTCGGCTTTATAGCATTGGCAGGATTTCCAGGCCTTTTTTTTTTTTTTAAGAAGTCGTGCCAACTTGCAGCTCGGAGACGTTCGCCAGCGTGGTTTGGGACGGAGAATAAGAATGTTTTACAGATGTTTGAAGCCAAGCACGGAAGTTAGCGGGGTACCGGCGCTGCTCTGGAGCGGGACAGTTGTTTGGCTGACAGTGAGCAGGCGAGGCAGGGGCGGAAACGCCGGCCTCGTGCCACCATACTGTGAACGGCAGGCGGGTGGCGAGCGCCGCTGACAGTTTAACGGGGAATATTTTACAGCAGAACGTACGGCATGCTGTAAACAGGGGGTGAATGTTGTAAAGCCTGTTTATCGCACTCGTCAAACCTCCAAAGATAAGTTCTCATATTTGAATAAAGCAGATGGCATGGGCCAGTGAGACGAATTCAAAAAGGCTGAAGATGAAAGGAAGGCAGTTTGCTTTGAACAGCGAAGTCGCTTAAGTTAGCGTCTGTTAGTTCTCGGGTCATAAAGTATAAAGCGCAAGAAATCCGGTTCGATCCTCTGAAAGGGTTTTCAGAGGATCGAACCGTTATTGTTATTATTATTATTAATTAAAAAATTTGCATTGATCATCCGTAGTCATCAACACACTACAGGCCTTCATGTTAAATGGGATATCATCAAAAAGATGATATGGTTGCAAATCTTTTTACATATTTCACTTAACCCACAGTTGAACATGGTTTAAAAAGCAACAAAAAGTAAATAATCATTAACAAGTATTTTTTTTAAAGAATTTTTTTGTTTGTTAAAGTTTTATTTAAAGTTTTTATGTTTTATTCGAGCTCCGCCAGCACTGTTGAGAAACCCTGCTTTTGTCTCTCCGTCCTTATTTAAAAACAAGGCTGCTGAAAAAAACTATGTCCTATATATGTATGTATTTATTCATGGGGAATTTTCTCTTTAATTTGGTCACGTTTAATTCTCACCCTAAGACCCATTTCCTTAAGACGTCTGCTCCCTCCGGCACACATGAAGCCGGTGCCCGCATAGTTTTTCAAACTATATATAAGATATGAGATTTTATGATTCATGTATGTATAAATAAGACATTTACATCATAGATTACTTTAACCTTTCTACGTAAATGTCTTATTTACATAGAAATGTTAAGGGAATCTACTGAGAAATATTATGCAAAACAAAATTTTATTGGTTAATACATTTGTTCATCGGTTAAATTATTAGGTTAATTTCAGTCCGGATTTGTCCTCGACTGAGGGGGGGAAAAAGTCCAGTAAATTAAACTGCCTACTGTATTTTAAAGAGCTCAGCACTTGTCTGATGTCAATATTAGTTTTTGATTTTTTTAATTTTAGAATTTAAAATGTAAGTATTTTGACTGCTGATTCGGTTTATATTTGCGATTCTCGAAGTATCACAATTTTATAAATATTACAAATTTTCTTTTCTGATTTTGTTACAATTTTAAAACCTTAAACCTCAAAAAACGATAAGTCATAACTTTATTCAACCGGTATTTGCGATATTTAAACCCTACAAACTTTAAATACAATATTTTAACTGTTAACTTTAAATTAAATTGAGCAATAAAAGCTACATTGTTACTGAGCAACGTGTAACTCAATGTGTCATCTGCCAGAATTATTATTATTTCCAAACAAACTTAGTAAATTTTACACCTACCACACAGAATGAAAATGTGTAAATGTTTCAGAGTGCGCCACCTGTAGGATTATAAAGAAGCGGTGATGCTTTACTGGCTCACTCACGTCCAAAGTCTCAAAACTGTTGCACCACTTTGAAGCTTCAGCGCTCGGTACAGAAACGGTTCTACCTGAGGCTGATCGGTCATGGACGATCAAGCTGGTACTCCAGTCACACTGGCTGATATACAGGTGCACTTGTATTATAAGTATATAATTGTAAAAAAAAGCTTTTGTGGTTATAATTGAATTATCACACAAAAGCATAGAATCAAAACTAAATAGATTTATTCCCCCCCCATCTCTCGCTTCTCCTGTGATCATTTTATTGCTTTTATATGCATTAACAATTAGGCATTTGGCAGATGCCCTTATCCAGAGTGACTCACATTTTTATCTCTTTACACATCTGAGTAGTTGAGGGGTTAAGGGCCTCGCACAAGGGCACAACCGTGGTAACTTCTCCGTTGTAAGGTTTGAACCTGGGACCTTCCGAACTGTAGTCCAATGCCTTATCCCTTGAGATACCCTGTGTGAGAGTTCTATCACACCAAAAACGTTGTTTTTCTTTTTGTTTACCTACTTTACTGATGTTATTCGTAGTGTATACTCGTCTCATGTTAGCTAGTAAAAGTTATTTCACGTTTACGAACTCAAAACCTACTTTATTTACTCTTTATTGACTAAATGTGAAAGAGACTCGCGACATCACTCTAAAGCATATGAGATTAGCAGAAGGGGTGGGGCTTTATATGTTTGAGTGACGACTCGCATTAGCGTAATATTATCGCGTATTGTATAATTAATATGGATATTTTTACATAGAAAGGTTAAGGTAATCAACTGAGAAATATTATGCAAAACAAAATTTTAATACATCTGTAATCGGTTGAATTCTTAATGCCCATTGGCTAATATTTGAATGAATCAACTGTGCAGATATTTCATCCTCTACTTCAGTTAGTGTGCGTGTGTGCGTGCGCGCTCACGGCTCACCTTCCACTAATACTGCCATAAATTGTAAACTTGCTGTAATGCCAAGCTTATTAGTCTTCACTCCACGGACCTTACACTGAGTCATTCTTCAGCTCTCGCACATTGTGCTGATTGCGTACATCTCGCCACATCGCAGCGATACAGGTCTTACTGAATTCCACTGAACGCTGCAAAATCTCCCCCAACATCCTGTCAGCTAAGTCGTGTTGCACCGTGGTGTAAATTTGGCTGACGGGGCGATAGCACCCAATCTTTTGCTCTACAGAAGATCAAGCTCATTGTCTTTCCTTAATTTAAATGCCAACCTCGGTTCCGAGCGAATTAATCGAGGTACACGGACACGAGCTCCTTATTTACACGTCATGTTAATTTACGAGCTACAAAATGCTTAAAATGCAATAAAATGCACAGAGGTCGTCAGGACGGTCCAGCGTATCGGATTATGTAGAAGTCAGAATTCTTTTTATGCATTATTTATAAACGGGGCAAGTTTGTTTTCTGAATAATAAATTCTTGCAAATTGTCGGGACAGATATACATGAATATAATAAATTGTTGTGCCAGAATGAATGTAAAACAGAAGGATAAGTGTTGACGGTGAAATTCCGCAGTCGTGTCAAAACGTTATTTTGAGTGATTTTACATTTAGACCATGTTATTTAGAGACCGGGGAGAAAAACGATTCTGATAAAATTGATGTAATTGTTTTATATGGTGATGTTTTGTTACACTGACTCCAAAATCATTTTTTTAAATTAATTTTCAATTTAATGCATGTTTTGAATTGAAGGTGGTAAAATGTTGGCGTTCCTGTATTACCCTGCAGGTGGCGTACTCTAAAGTATTGATGCAGCATAGCATCCTGTGTGGTAGGAGCAAAATGTTTCGTAAATTTATTTAGAACTAGTGTAAGTATGCGTCGTTGACATAGTTGAAAGGTTAAAGCTAAAAATAATCTAATCAGCTTTAATGTAATCAGTGATATTATTATTATTATTATTATTATTATTTCAGGTTGAAGCCCACGTACATGTCTGTCTATCTTTCAGTACAGCAGAACTCTCTGTCTAACTTATTAATACAAAGAAATAAAGTGTAAGGTTGAGTATCTCGCGCCTTGTTTACACTAAGTTGTACTTCTTTCTTTCGTGGTCAGACAAATACACTCCCTGTTCGGTAATTAGAGAGTGAATCGAAAAAGTATATTAAATAAAAATGAACTTTGGCTTATACCACTTCAGCGCTGATTTTCAGCCAAAGTAAAAATATGAACTAATCCCAGAAAAAATATTCACTTTGTTTCTTTACATTGAGACAGTAGCGGATTAAATTATTTTAAAGTAGATTATTAAATCCGGCACATAACTGTTCATAACATCACTTTTACTTAACATTTTGATTTCACTTATGGTGCAGATTAAATTTACTGCAAACGTTTCATTAAATTCTGTCCAGCAGTCAGATTAAGTTTAATGCATGTGCAGTACATAATCTGCCACATAACTGCTTATAACTTCCCCTTTGTCTGACCATCGTACACACAAAAGCTTCCTTTTATTTATATAGATTGTGGCGGCGTGTGGGTGCATTATCGTCATTTCTGTGGCATCCACACACTCTGTGTATACACGGTACACTGTCACGTTAATTGGCATTGTTGAGTGGCATGTATAGCCCACCTCAAGGGGAAAAAAAAGCGCTAGATGCTGTGGTGTAATCCGGCACATAACCGCTCATAACTTCCCGTCTACTTAACATTTCGATTCTATTTATGGTGCAGGTTTAACATCAAGGCAAAAACCTAATGACCCATTAAATTCTGTCCATCCAGTTTTGTCTAATGTGACAAAATCTGACTCTGCGGCCGTATATACATACAGACAGACAGACATAGAAACAGACAGGTTTCTCAGACTGGTTTCCGGTCCTCCAATGTATAAAGTGTGAAGATGTAATTGAAAAAGCATCTTTAGCATCATCAAAGAGTTCTGACCAAACAAAAACCTTTTTTTATTTATATAGATTTTTAACAGTCTGTTTTTCTAAACTCCAAAAGCAATATATTTTGTTGCAAGAGACCTGAAAGAGTAGACAGGCACATTTTAATATATTGAATAAAATTGAATAAAAGTTAAATAAATGTTTTGGTTGAAAGACATAAAAGTCTAACCCTAATCCTAGAACTGTGATCTCAATTTCCCTAAAAGATGCGTGACATCAGACAGACATGCTGTGTGTGGGAAGCTGTTGTATTCGTCTTGATCTCAGATCGGAATTCTGAACCCTGTTAGAAACCTAAGGATGTGGACATGCGCTCACCGAGTGGATGTTAATCTTTGTGATCGTTCCAAATAAAGGTAACAATTGTTACCACAATGTTGTGTTTGGATTGTTCATTCTAACATCATCTCAGCGTCATTCCAACTTCTGAACTTTTAAATGGACATCATCACGACATCATTAAAATGCTCATCCAACGTCCAGGTTCCACTGGGGGAACTTTTTGGTTTGTTAAATAAGGCTCATGGACCGGAGAATCTGGGTTCGAGCCACTCCGTCCGTCCTCCGCGACCCCTTGACTGGAGCGGTAGAAAGAAAGTTTAAGTTAGCCGTCTTCGAGGCAGTTTCGTGCTGGACGTGAGCGCCCCATGTGCTGCCGCCTGGTGTGTAAGAGTGGGCAAAGCTTTTAATGACTATTAAAAGAAAATATCACTGTCCACGTCATAGAAGCAAAATCCGTCTCTCTGGTATTTCCTGTTGCAAGATTTCAGACACTGATACAACGTCTATTTTTTCCCCCGTGAATGCCCACGCGGCCAATTGTGAGTTCTCTTTTATTGTGCTTTCCGCTTCTGCATATGAGTGAAGAGTAGATTGTTGTAGAATCCCATCGAGTCCCTGATTGTGCCGTATTATACTCACTTTACACTGACATGAGGACAATAAACAGAAACATACCGGATATTTTATTGTCCCACTGTCCCCTGGGAGGTTCTTAAGCTATTGCTACTCTTCTCTTTACAGCCAGTCCGTCATATCGATGAAAAAGTGTATGAGGAACTAGTGTATGGAGAGTTTTAGTGTTCAGTTTGAGGCTGAGACAAAGCGTCACTAGGGATTCTGGTAGCTTTCGAGCTCGTCCCCGTTTCGTTCATTATTGAACAAGATTATTCAGCAGATTCGAATCATTTCGCAAGTTTATGAATTTTTCAATTTAAACGATCACGATAATGACGGAATCGTCCACAAATAAGTCAGAATGAGGACCTTTTTCTAACATCTGACTCCATATTTAAGAGCTGTTCAATCTCCCTGGGTGTTTTGCTTCCCTCAAAACTTTAGGATTTCTTTTTTTTGTTGGCGGCTAACATTAGGTTTGGGTACTGAAACCTTATTGCCAATATGGCACCAGTACCTATTAAACCGGTACCTACTAGAACCAAATCAGAACGAAGGTTTGGGTGGCACTTAAATGCCGGAGCGATCGATTGAAATATTCGTTCTCTGGTTCTTTGAAACGGATGTGGGGAGCATCATCACACTCACCACACGTGGAGAATGATTTCTTGTTTTGGGTTCAGGCACCGTTTAGGCACCGGTACTGTTAACTTTTAATGGACTTTTATGCTAAATTGTGGAGCTTCTGTGCAAAACATGGAAATGTTGGTGCTTGCGGTAATTCAGTATAATGATGATGATGATCTTATGGATGCTCCCCATCAGGATGCGCTATTGTGGAATGCCAGATCCGTATGTTATTTTTGGCATGGGTTTTACCCCTTCCTGACCCGAGACTCCTATTTTAATCTTTGCTTGGGCCCGTGACTGATGTTGACCTTTACCCCAGTGGATGGGTCAGGGCAGTTGCAGTGACTGGAACCTACCCGGAGAGCCACCTACCTCTGAGCCATCCAGGACAGTATTACACCGGTTGAATATGACCGCGGGACGAGTCCGTCCCCATGCTCAGTCTGAGAAAACGGTAGCGACGCCTCCCTACAGTGTCTACAGAATTTCTCCATCTTTGCAATTAGTTCACATTAAAGCTTGGAGTTCCTGCTTTCGCTTTTATGACTGACAGTCCTGTTAAGTGTTCAGACAGCCTGACAAAATATACTGCCTTTTTTTCCCTCGAACCTACAGGAATGTTAAGTAAAATATGCCAATCAGAGTTGGTTAATAATCTTGGGCAGACCGTCACTCAAAACATTTCCACTCTTTGGTGCTGATCCGTGCACAGATTCAGCGGTGCCTTTTAAGTTGTAACGATGCCATTTGCCACATTTGGATGTTCGCCGTGTGAGGCGGTGTGGAGACCCATACACCCCCCCCCCCCCTTTCAAGTCGCAGGGATGTTTTCAAGAGGCTGCGGATGAGAAACTTGGACTGGAACATGGCAAAAGTGTGAACCTGAGGTCTATAAGGGAAACAGTTGTACTTCGGATGATGTCTTTGTAATTGTCTTAGGTGTTACACAGGATTAGACAAAGCCTGTTTTAGGTGTGGGAAACGTTCCAAGTTGTCTGGAGGTGAAAGGGATCTCCCCGAAGGCGGTGCAAAGAAAGGTTATCCTCACGAAACGTTCTGATCCAGCCTTGCAGTCTTTTTTTTTTTTTTTTGTCTTTTTAAGGAAAGGGACCCTGACCCTTTCTTTATAGCTTTTCTTTCAGACAGCTTTATCAGGCCCGGCCCGGTGACCCTGACTGACCCTGAGAGTTGTTCATGTTTTTCTTTGTTTTTAATTGTGGAATTCTGTCTGATGGACGCACCAGAAAACTTGCTCAAGCTTCAGATTTGTGTAGTAGCAAGTCCAAAGTATGTTGATGCATTTTGGGCAAAGTTTTTTTTCCCGCTTTCTTTTTTTCTTGTAAAACTTTTTAAAATCGTAACTTTCTGAACGCTCAGAAGTAGTTGAATGAAATGTTTGAGATTGTTGCATCATGAATATTCGTGAGAAACAGGCCACGAGCAACAGCTGTTGTTTTGTTTTGATATATGCAGAGTTTTGGCGGTAATGAGGACGCAGTGATTGGCAGGAATGTGTGGTATTAGCTGTCAAGATTTTGCTTCTCCAGATCCACCAGTAAAAAAAAAAAAAAACAGGAACCCGTGTGATACGGCGATCTATAAGAGTGTAGGCTCGGGGGTTCAGCTAAGGATAGCTGACAGTGTCGGGGTTAGTCACGGTGGATGATCGGACCGTTACCAAACCGTCGACTTTTTGGTAAAAAAAAAAAAATAAAATATATATTTTGTTGGGTAGAATGTTGATTCAATCCAATATTTAAACATTGCGATTATTTGAATTATGCGATATTTACAGTCAGATTTATTTCACTGAGATTTAGATTTTTATTTACGTTTCAAAGGAATAAAAACGTCTAAAAGGATCTTATAAGCACTAAAATACTGTGTAACTTCTTGTTTCTTGTTTAACGGCAGTAATAAAAAAAAATTATACCTAGCAATTTTTTTGCTGCACACTCCAGTCCACTAGGTGGCGGTATTGCACCAACCACACACAAACTCAAAAAGAAGAAGAAGCAGTACTCTTTCAAAATGAGAGTATTTGCAAACGATTTTCTACTAAAGTCGTGTTAAATATTAAAGGATTTTGTTAATTTGTTTGTGTAGTATGTTTATTTGTATAGTTAAAGAGGAAGTAGAAGTATGAATCAATATCGCATTAAAAATTGACCAGCAACAGATCAATTAAATCGCACACAGCGCTATTAAAACTTTCTTTCTTTTTTTTTTGGCAAAACCTTAGAAATAGTATGTAGGTTCAAACCCATAACTGAATAGACAGCAGAATCTTACAACTAATCATCATCTATTTAAAGTTTTTAACAAATATGCACTCAGGGTCAGATTTTTTGTCTGACTCTGTATGTGCGGATTTCCTTCAGGATCAATAATGTATCTATCTATATGAACATATTTAATTATGTATTCATCTTCTATCTTACTTTATCCTGTATACGGGGTCACAGGGGCCTGAAGCCTATAACAGTAGAGTTTGGGCACGAGGACGTGGTCATGCCACTGTGGAGATGTCTTTGGACTGTAGGAGGAAATCAGGGTCCCAAGAGGAAATGCACCAAGCACGCGAGAACATGATGTATGTATATACAGTACATACCGGCATGGGGTCGTAGTGATTAGCACTGTCGCCTTGCACCTCCAGGGTCGAGGGTTTGATTCCCACCTTGTGGATTGTGTGCATGGAGGGTTTCCTCCGGGTACTTTAGTTTCCTCCAAAGACAGTCCAAAGACAGGCAGATTAGTGTGTAAATGTTGACCGGAGATCCTGTAAAGATGGGAATAAATACGCTCACCATTGACCTCCGTCCTAGTTGGACAGAGTTCCTAGATGGATTAATGTATCTACAGAGAGAGAGCTCCGCCCATTAGCGTCTTTCATGGAACTTAGACTGTTTGACAGGAAGCGCATCCCAATACACCAAGGGTCAGTTTTCCAAAAAGCTTTCCTTAGTGATGTTTAATCTTTTTTTTTTTGTGTGTTAAATCATATTCTACAAGGTTATGTGTGTTCATGAAGGATAAAAAAATGACTATCACACCCTTAAATCACCTTGATTAGATGTAATAATTTAAATCAAAGGTTAATTGGGAAAAAAAATCATCGTTAACGAGTTGCAAAACGATTCCAGCACGAGTGCTACAGCGGCGTGTAGGTGACTTGTATCTCACGCACTGTTTTAAACAATAAGGTACAAGATGTTACGGTGCGTCGTATCGTTACACCGCTGATGTTCTCACCGGCTTCTGTTATTTAAATCCGTCATTTTGAGAAACAAACCACGGTTTCTCTAATGAAGTATTTGCATCGGGGGCGTTCGAGACCTCGTCATCAAACGGCATCACTGCGGCTCGTTCCCTCGTCCGGCCGTAATTAACCGTCCCCGCTCCGTCTCGCCACTATAAAGCACCTGCTGGCTTGACGGCAGCCCAACAAAAGCCCCAGGTCAAGCCTGATTCATTACACCGGTGCTCGAGTGGCGGCCTACAATGGGAAGACGGCGAGACGGGCGCGTTCTATTGCTCCCGTGCCAAGTCGTCGAAAGCAGCCTTTTGAGTCGGAGAGCGTGAGAGCCTCACAGCTGCAAACACTTCAGCCTCGTGCTTCATGAAAGAGCAGGCGAATAAATTGGTGGCGTGCGCGCACACACACTCACACACACACAAACACAGAGGTCTGCAGGAGCAGTTCGTTCTGATTGCTTTTTAAAAGGGAAGCAGAGGAGAAACCTGAGCTGGAACCGAGGTAAAGAAGCTTCTCGAGGGAGAGATAGTGGTGAGGAGTCGGGCGTAATGGCACGACCTGGGCCACTTGTGGGCACGAGCAGTTATAAATCAACCCTAGTCCTCAGACACGAGGCAGTGTGTGGCTGTGCTCTTGACTTCTGCTGGGAAACAACTATTACCTCATGAAAGTACGAAAGTGAGACGTGTAAAGAAGCCAAAAGGGTGGAAAGCTAGTCTGGGTTTTTCACAAAAGCCTTATCAGCACTCGTCCTTTCATCATGAAATCAGGAAAACAACTGGTTGTATCTGTAATCCAACATAGATTTTAAAATGATTAGAGGTTTTTTTCTTGGAGCTCTGGCCATAAATATCAGATGGTACAAGGTTTTTTTTTTTTGTGTATATACGAAATTATTTCTGATATCAAATCAGATTAAGCATATATATATTTTTTATATATTTGATAGTTTTAATAAATTTTACATTTCAGAGATCCAGCCTACTAACCCTCCACTCCACCCGTACTGTATCTGTAGCGTATAGAGAATATGCAATATAATCAACTGAATATTTTTTTCTCAAAAAATTGAGAAATGGGTCACATAGGCAAGGAAATAGCACAGATACACGTGATGACATATTTTATGGTTGTCTTTGTGACTCGCATAATAATAAAAGTTTGAGCATTTTGAGAGTTAAATAAATAAATTTTTGCGACAAAATTCCTATGTTCTGGTAGCGCGACAAATTTACGCTTTGTAAAAGTAATGTTAACTTTGGTTCTACATTTGGTTCTGACACATCAGAAAAACCCAAATGAACAGTTTGACACCCCTCTCTCCATCAAATATCACTTTAGACATACGGAATTTGCACAAGTTTGGAAAGTTAGATGAGTAAGTTTAAACAACAATACAAATCGGTGTTCCGTCCTTAGTGCTAATGCGCTACCCAAGATCAGATTTCTCAGAAATTTAAACAAGACGTCCCTGTGTTTTGGGTTTTGTTAGCAACATGCTAGACAGCTCAACTCAAGAGAGTGTTCACTCCAAAAAAAAAAAAAAAAAAACCTGAATTCAATTTCTGTGCAAAAGTCCACTAGGGTACCATGTGTTTTTGAGTACAGACTTTGTTCCAGATCTTAAGTATTAAGTCATTGCTGATTTTCAGACATCAGTATTCCATCACAAAATTAAAAGTTATGAAAAGATATTTGTATGCCAGAAAAGAAAACATAAAAAAATGGAAGCTGTCGGGTTTGGCATGCCAAAAAAGAAGCAGGTGCAACAAAGTCCTGAGAAGAACAGTGGGTGATTCTGCAGGATGCTCAAAATATAAGCACAAAAAATGTTTAATGGAAAGAATAATAATAAAAAAAGACTTAAACATCAAGGCATTACGACTGTTAAAAATACTTCTGAGACTGCGAATGGACTGAGCTGTAGGTATCCCCTCTTGTGGTGCATGTGAACTACGGAGAAATATTATGCAAAACAAAAACCATCACTGGTTAAACTCACAACAGCAATTCATTGATTAACAATTAATGATTAACATTTATTTGTTTTTATTCTTCCCCTTTCGCACTTTGAGTACACGGCTAAGCCGACTGTTGGCGACTCGGTAACTAATCAGCTCTTCATATCATAAAGATCATCTTTGTTTTTGACCAGTTTGATAAGAAAGATATTGTTAAAGCGTGTTCTAGAGGATCTAGGTGTGACACTACAGCGTGTCCCAAAAAGGGAAAGTTAACACTTAGTTCATACTTGCTTTATATTCAGGCAGACAAAAGAAGCATCTATTGAAATTCTCGTGGTGAATCAGGAAGCTGTCACACGTACGAAGTGCAATCACATGAATCACACCAGATGTGTTAACACGGGTTCGTCTTGAGCATGAGAGACGTGTGCGTGTTTACAAAGAAACGGCTATCACGTAGACGATGTTTTGTAAATAAAGTTGCGTTTTACAAAAAAAGTGTCAATATGTACGGAGACATTTCGGGACAGCATTTGGTCCACTGCAGGACACGCACGGGTTCACACAGTCGTTAATACAAACTGTATATCAGGAAGTGGGAACACTGCTTTGAGCTCTGCCTCGATCCTATCCTGAGCTCATCTTATTGTCTAGACATGAATTAGGTTTGGGTTACCTTACCAGAAGGTGACCTGGTGGACAATAGAGGTGAGTATATGGGGCCTTGCTATTGACGCAAGTGAATCTTGCGTCCTGTGTTTATTGTGACAGGATTCAGATATGATGTTATTGTCCTGAGCAGACGTCTTGATTTGCTGAACCTGGGATTGAAGAGACCGTCCCGAGTTCTTGAGTTCACCACGAGCTACGTTTGAACGAAATAACGTCTGATTAAAATAATTCTGATTAGATCATTCTACTTAACTTTGTACATGGACGCTGATTCGACACTTGGGTTCTTAGTACTTAGGTCTTGTCTGGGATTGGTCAGAGGCTTTACTGCGTGTGAAATCCGAGCCAGTCTGAGCTCCGTCCTCAGCCAGAGACCTAGTGGATGGAAGTATGAAGTGAAGACTGGGCAGAGAGCTGTCGGTTCTTAAGGATTTTAACAATCAGAAATAAAAACAAAATTTTCTTCCTGGAAACTCGTCACTTACCTGATGTAAACCCCCCAGGTGGAACAACAAAAGAATACATCAATTCCCAATTGAGAGACCATCGGATCAGGTGTTCACATGGCTAAGATTTCCCTAACGCTCAGATTATCCCTCTCCTGGGCTGGATCATTTTACACTTTTCCTATTAGGATGAATAAAGTCAGTATAATGTCAGTAAAGATATCAGATGATGTTCCTCATACTTGATAATTTTTCAACCCTCTGAACTGTTGGTTTGTTCACACCATCGTTCACTTTTCTTTTTCTCTGTGCTTCAAGTCATTGACTCACTTCTGAGTTGCGCAACCGTAAAGCAGTGACGTACAGAGACAAAATAAGAAGAAGTAGAAGAATAATAAGAAGAAGCGAGTTGCTTTTCAGTAGCAAGGGTTTTTGCGCATTACTTCATCGCATCGGTTAATAAATCTGCCTCGGCTTTGGAAAACAGATCACGCAGCTCACGCGATGCCACTCAGGCTTCACTATTAAATCTGATGAGATCTAACAAGAGGTGATAACCTTTTTTTTCACACATTCAGGTACTATACTTTTATAAGAAAATAAGAAAAATATAATTTTTGGTGACTGTAGTATGACTCAGTCTTACTTTCATTAAGAGGGAAAGCTTGTGTTCCTGTTTTTTTTTCTTTTTAAAAAAAAGCTTAAGGCTTCCTCTGATTAGTGAAGTTCTTGTAAAAGCCACAGCCACACTTTCTGCTCGACTTTTTTTTCCTTTTTTTTTCTTTCTTTCGTGGTCTGTGTGCAAAGCGCTGGTGCACGCATACTGCGGAATATAAGCTGGTTATTTGATTACTGGTTTTATTGATGTTAGTAAAGGAGGCACAGTGGCGTAGTGGGTAGCATTGTCGCCTCGCACCTTCAGGGTCTGGGTATGTTTCTCACCTCGGAGTCTGCATACATGGAATTTGCATGTTCTCCCTGTACTTGGTGGGTTTCTTGTAGTGTAGGTTGGTGTTCCCAACATTGTCTGTAGTGTGAGTGGATGTACACCCCATGGATTGGCACTCTGTCCAGGGAGTACCCAGTCTAGAAAACTTCACCATAACTGTTTCTTGGTGGCACAGTGGCCTCTTGTCCCCAGGATCCGGGTTCAATTCCCATCTAGAGGACTTTGTGCATAGAGTTTGCATGTTCTCCACGTGCCTGGTGGGTTTCCTCCCACAATCCGAAGGCGTGCGCTCTAGGTTAATTGGTGTTCCTAAAATTGTCTGTAGTGTGAGTGGGTGTACACCCCTAGAAAGCTTCACCATAACTGCTTCTTGGTGACACTGTGGCACCTCTGGTCTTCCGGGTCAGGGTTGATTCCTTCCTAGGGGTTTTTGTTGGTTGAATTTGCGTGTTCTTCCCATGCTTGGTGTGTCTCTCCCCCAGCTACTCCGGTTTCCTCCCATAGTCCAAAGACATCATTGGCGTTCCTAAAATTGCCCTTAGTGTGTGAGTGCGCATGGACGCTCCTCTCGGATAGGCTCCAGGCTTCTCGTGACCCTGAACAAGCGGCCAAGCGGTATAGAGATTGTGTGAGAGAGTGATGGTATTGAGGAATGTCTGATCCAAAATGCCACCTCACACACTGTTTTTTTTCTCTTCTAGTTAATCATCTGAAGGTCCTGAGGATCCTTCAAAAACATTGCAAGCAAAATTCGCCCCTTTGTTAATCATCCTCTGCGAAGTCAATTCTGTCTGTCTGATTTTTTTTTTTTAAAGGGTTAACCCCGGGAACTAGAGTTGCGAGTAAACAATGCCAAAGACACGGTGTCATCCTAAACCTGCCACTCAAACCCGCAGGCCGGAGTTTTGGGCTTAATTAGCATTATTAACCTTCACAAAAAAAAAAAAAAAAAAAGAATGAGGCAGGTTTTATTTTGCCGTGGTGACAGCTTGGGCTGTACGGCTCCGTTCTCCAGCATGAAGCATTTTAATTGGCTCCAGCTTCATGCTCTCCACACTCCTGACGACATGGCGGGGGCGGATGCGCTCTGAGGTGAGCGACATGCAAATGGCCTTTTTTTTTTTTTATATGAAGGTGAGTGTGTGTGTGTGTGTGTGTGTGTGTGTGTAGGGGGGTTTAGTTCTTTTCTCTTCATATATCTTTGCTTGCTATGGCAGAGCACTGAGCTTCCCCGTGCCGTGCAACACCCTCGTGTGACAACTGACGGATCATTAAAATTTTTGATGGCTGCCGTGTACAGGCCCATCTACAGCCGCGAGCTCGCGAGCACGCCGCCGCTGGCGCCGCCTTTTGTATTTGTTCTGTCACCAAGCAAAGTTAATTTTATTCCTTTTTTTCCGCTCGAGACGTTTAACCGTTTCCAGGTTTTATTGTCTTTTGTTGGATTCGAACAGAATTAGGAGATTAAATCAGGGGACGAGTGTAAGATCGAACAAATCACTGTTCAAAAAGTGTTTAGGGGAACTTACGCACTTGTTTCGTACAAGAAGGTACAGCAAGAACGAGCTGTGTATATATATATACACACATTTATATGTATACTGTATGTATGGGGTTGTGCTCGTAAGGATAAGTTTTTTTTTTTTTTTTTTCCCCTTCCCTTTTCTCAGACAAGTTTTTAGGATTAAAACGGAACGCTTGCCGCTCTCCGACTCGGCGGCTCCATGACAGGTCTCATTATCACAGTAGGTGTCGTGTTCTCACTGGCTAGGGTTCTGCGACAAGGTGACGCCAGACAGCCATTTCCTTGGAAGCATGTGATTGCCAGAGTGCAGCTCGCTGCTCTAATTCTATTACCAGATTCACAGGCGTACCTCGAGCATAGCGCGAGCGGCGAAATGGTGAGAAGTGCGACTTGTTCGTGTGATTTATTGGTGTGTTTCTTTTTCTGACAGGGGTGTAAGGCACCGAGCGCCTGTCAGCATGGACGCCCAACTACAAGGCCAGCAGCCACCCATAGCAGTGTTCCAACCGCAGGTAAGTGCACGTACACACACACACACACACACACACACACACACACACACTTGATGCACATTTGATGCGCGGATCGAATTAGGATTTGACCATTAAGGGCTGTTTCTGGGGGGGAAAAAACGACCAAAAAAGTTAAAGGTGCTGTGTGTCCCCCCGTGTTGTTAAGGCGTAGTCATGGCCGACGTCCTGCGCTAATAATCTCTAATACTAGAGTTACACTCTGACCTGGTGTACGATTTCACCACACACACACACACACGCCATCACAAGGCCAGAACTGCGATGTGTCTGGCACGAATCAGCCACACACTTAAAGTTGTCTAAACCTGTTCGACGTGATTCCTGTTAAATTCAACAAAATGTTTTTAACAAGGATTCAACAATTCCAGATTCAGGCTCATTTGGGAGTCGTTCGTTTTTCGTAACGACCTGCCGGAATGAAGAAAAGCAAGAAGCCATGATTGGTCAGACAGGTCATGATCAGCGTGCGATATTGAGCTGTGATTAGTGCTGTCCTTCGTTCCGTTCATCCCCCTTTTTCTTGTTCCTGTTTTACCGAGAACTTCGCCCTCGCCGGCTCGCTCTCGCCACTCGCCCCCTTTCCACATCTGCACCGCGCCGAATCTCTCCAACTGTCAGTCTCCCCGCAGAGAGACAGGCGGTGGTCTGCTCGCACCGTCTCGCCGTTCGTCTCCTCCTCTCTCCTCCTCTCCTTCTCTCCTCTCCTCTCTGCTCCGGCTCCTCCTGCGTGCCGGATGAGAAGTGATAATGAGATTCTGCTCTCTGCACAAGCAGCGCTTCCCGCGCACAAAAGCTATCATGTGTTTTTCTTCATTGCACCGCCGGAGACAGAGAGGTGTTGAAGCTCATCTCTCTCTCTCTTTCTCTCTTTCTCTTTCGCTCTTTGTTCCTCATTTTCAGTCACTCTTATTCTCTTT
The DNA here is from genome assembly GCF_024256425.1 of Clarias gariepinus. Lineage (NCBI taxonomy): Eukaryota > Metazoa > Chordata > Actinopteri > Siluriformes > Clariidae > Clarias > Clarias gariepinus. The sequence continues at coordinate 5,168,165 of NC_071114.1, forward strand.
AAACAACTAATTAATTCACTGATTGATTTTTTTTTTCCAATACATATATCACATTTCCCAGATCTTCACACTACCTCGCCTATCCCGAGGTCACTTTTTTAATTTTTTTTTATTTTTTTTAAGGTAGGTGTTTAAAAGGAACCGAGCACTGAAAACGTCAACTTTCTTTTTTTATTTTATTTCATTTCTTTCCCCTTTTTATTTGTTATATGACCAAAAGCCTGGGAATAATAACCTCGTCCGAACCTTAACAGTTCCCCGATTAGCCATCTCACCTCCAGTCTTGTTGTGTTGGAGGTGTATAGATTTCAGAAGGTCTGCAGCGGGGTGCTAAGGTATTTGATCGGGTTTCTGTGGTCTGTGTCATTTATTATTTGTGAAGCTGTAAGGCAGGGGAAGAACAATATCTATTGTGAGCCTTGTGCTGTAAAAAAAAGCTTTAAAAAACCCTCTAAAATAAAAAGAAATGAAGAAATAAATAGATTTTAAGGATGGGGCGATATGACAAAAATATCACATCATGATTACATACACACCACGATATATACACTGACAGTGATAAAGTCTTATTGCAATTAAAACAGACAACGGAAAACCTAAACTAATACTATTAATAATAAAAGTGTTAATTAGTAATAAATGCATTTATAATAAAAAGAATTATTTCTAAAAAAAAAGGCGTTACAAAGTCAGATTATAATTTTGTAAGAAGTTGGATTAAAATGTTATATAATATATAATAATGGACATTGTGTCACAAAGCAGCTATACAAAACAAAAAATTATGGTTACAAATTAAAAATAAATAAATAAATAAATGAATGTATAGCTTTATAAACGGGCACGCCGGTCTACGGTCTACGGTGGCGAAGGAGTCGAAAGAATAAAACCTCCCAAGGAAGAGGAGGAACCTGACTCCAAAAGAAAACCCGTCCTCACTCAAGTAATGTTTATTAAAATTATTATATTTAAAATAAAATACGTTGCATTTTATAACCAGAACTATCTATCTATCTATCTATCTATCTATCTATTGCTATCATTTGGCTTGGACTGGGAAAAAAAACAAAAAGAGGAGGAAAAAAAGAATAAAAAGATAAAATTTACATGCAGTCAGACATTTAATATTGCTGGCGCTATCATAACGGTAAGTCCCGAAGGTATAATGCATATGCATTAGGTGCAGTAGATGAGCTGCATATTTAATGTGGAAGGGTGAGAATTTTCAGACGCGATTTTTGATCGTCACTTCGGATTTTTGACAGAGCAAAAAAAAAAAAAAAAAAAAAAGGGAAAGGAATTCTGCCGTAAAGCAAGAAGCAGGGATCTAAACACTGAAACAGAATGCGGAGAAGCAGAACCACTGTCTGGGGGTAAAGAAAGCATAAATATTGCATGGGGCAGCCTGATGAAAAGGATGGGAACTGGATCTCCCGCGTGTTGCCTCCCGCCTTCCGTTTCCTTGCCCTGTCACTCCCACCAAACCGCTATTCCTCCCACCAGCATCGGCGCCAACCCCGGCTCGCTGCTCTCGCACCTCTTCGCTGCTTGTGTTGTCCTCTCGCTGGCAGCTTCTGGCAGTGTTGTGCTGTCATCTCACACCTAGTCCTCCATGCTGCTACCACCCCATCCTCCATCGCTCCAGCGCCCGCCACCCCCCTGCCCGCCCCGTCTCCCGTGTTCCTGTCACCGAGCTCCATGCTTGTGTTTCTCTTTCTCATACCAGTGTCACCAGTGGCCAACCCTTAGTATGCCGCCTTCCTTGGAGTAGAACAACGCGCTTTATCGTGTCATATAACGTATTAATCAAGCTCACACTTCTACTTCTTTCTTTTTATCTCAAATCAGCTTCAGAAACACACAGGTTCTAGGCTCGATCCTAGAAATGCAAACTTAGCGTTTTTTTCCGATCTTTAACAATCATCCGTTAGTTTTCCCTTAAGTCGTTCATTGACTGTGCAATTGACATTTACATTTACATTTAGGCATTTGGCAGACGCTCTTATCCAAAACGACTTACAAAAAGTGCTTTAATGTTTACATCATTGGATACATACTTACACTGGGTTAACTAGGTTAATAACTAAGTGCCATTAGTCCAACACAACTGGGAAGTACTGGAGAAACAGATGCGTTTTGAGTCGTCATTTAAAGATAGTCAAAGTCTCTGCTAGAGGACATCTAGAGAAAGTTCATTCCACCGCCTAGGAGCCTGGATGAATGCCGCCCTCGATCCCTGAGAGATCTCATCCCACCTGAGAGATGGTGACCGCACTTAAAGCTGGATTTTTTTTCTATTGCATTTATTAACACTTTATTAGGTTTGTGGCCACCTAATCATCAAACATCCAAATTTCACAAGTTTGTCCCCCTATTCATCTATATAAGCTCCACTCTTTCAGGAAGCCATCCAAATAGATTTCCAAGTATAGCTGAGTATAGGAGTTGTGTCTGTTCAAATACCTGAGCAGGTGCTGATGCTGGTAAGAGGGGGTCAAAGGGTTCCAGTTCCTCCCAAAGGTGTGTTGGGTTTGAGATACAAGGCACTTGAGTTCCTCCACTCCAATCTTGACAAACCCATTCCAGGGCACTTTCGTACTAGGGATGATTGATTTGTATCTCTAATGATTGCTCCTCCTTCCCCCTAGCAAGCGTTTACATTATAATTTTTCTCTGTACTCAGGTACACCTGCGTATTTTCGTCCTCTGATATGGCAGGTGGCAGTATTCACTGAGTTGGTTTGCGAGTCGCTATTAGAGACAGAGATGAAAGGAACGAGGAAGGTGATCATCACACTACAACTAATAATATTGGTATTTTGGGAAACAATTACAGAAGAAAGCGATGCTTTCGTGTGCCTTCTTACTTCATCAGTTATTGGCACCTTTTGCAAACACACACACACACATTTCAGAGAGACAGACGGCACTGGTGACATTGTGACCACTTCTGTCCTCGGGTACAGTTGCCTTCCGTAACTGATTCGATCCGTCCTGAGCGTGAAACCATTGAGTTCTCACCGATCGAAATAAACCAGACTTTGGGGGATGGTGTCAAGTGTTCTCAAAAATGGTCCTGGGCCCTAATGTGAAAACACCCTTCCTTCCAGTAAATGGAAATTATAAGGCCTACAGCATAGACAAAATTGTGTGCTTCCAAATTTATAGCAAATAACAGTTTGCAGAAGAAGCACATAAGGATGTAATGGTCTGGTGTCCACGTACATATGGTGTATTTTTTCTTTCTTCTTTCCACAGTGTGATTTATACACTATGCTTGACTGTCTGTCTCTTTTAAAGTGACCAGCACGTGGCGACTGTGGGGTCAGTGTCTCCTCTGCTCTCCACCTGCCTACACCCCACTGCTTATTTTTGTTTTGTCCCTCTCTCCCGCTGAGAAAAAACGAGCCCTTTGTTCCTCTCCACCCTTCCTCAAGCTGTGATCTGTACAAATTGTGCCGCGTCTGTGGCATGCGACCCCGGCGGCCATGGAGCCTTTTTCTTCCGCTGCGCTTCATTCCTCCTCGGCCCAGCGCTCTAAATTGTGTGACAGAGCAAGGCTCGGATGAGACGGCCTGTCAGTCAGCGCGCCCCGCTGCCCTTTGAAGGCGAGGCCAGGGGACGAAAAGGTGCGGCAAATGGCCTGTGAAGTTTACATACACTGCCCACTGCTAAACAGATTACCGCTAATGAAGTGTCTGGAGCTCGGGTGGCGTCAGGCCTAATCCTGGCTGGCAGCACGTCCCTTCGGCTGCCAAAAAAGCCGCCACCCTCTGGCCCTCTTCCGCCTCCCGGGCTCAGGGAGGTGCCCGTCGTTAATCAGTCCGGATAGTGCGCAAGCTGACATGCAAATGTAGGTCATTGCATATGTAAATGTGTGATTAGCGAGCTGCATGCCAGGACACATTAGCACAACTTTGCTCTCAGCATGCACTTGTCACGCCGCTTTAGAGGCTCATGCTAACATTTGTCAAGCGAGCAATGCGAGAAGTGAAAGCAATGCCTCGTCTCCTTGCAAACCCCTCCCCTTTTCCATATCACATGACCTCCTAACCCTTTGGAAAGCATGGACCATAATGTGATTAAGTGGTCTTGGAATTCCAGTATCAGTATTGTATCGCTTGACAAATGATACCTTGATACCTTGTGCAGTGAAGGGGGGGAAAAAAGGCATCTTTTAGAGCAGAAAATGAAGCCAGGTAATGAAATAAAAGGAAAATAGCTTCAAAATTGCCTTAATCTGGTTGTTAATGTACAAAAACACTGTAGGAGTGGAAGAATTTCTTCTTAGGCACCAGATGTGTGTCTGGAATAAGTGTGTGTGGTGTCATGAAGAAAAACAAGCTGCTCCAGTGTGTTAATTGGATGGGGCAATTCTTCAGCTCTCGCCTTTTTTCCTCCCCCTTAAAGCTGTCAAACCAAAACAATGAAATGCTTAAATTGGCTGCCCCTTGATCTATATCCATCCTTCTAGCACTCAGCCGCTCGGGCACTTAGCTACAACGTGCGTTTCCTCCGAGCCCCGGTGCTTCGCATAGTCATATGCTGTAGATTCAGCAGACGGCTTATATAGCTGTCAGTGCGACATATAAAAGCGGTTTGCTCTTTAGTTGTAGCTATCACCACGAGCTCTTAGGAAGCATGCCGGCTTTTGTCGTAAACTCCCGAACACCAGGATGCATGAATATATAATGAAATTCTTTTCGAGGTGCATGGTTTAAAAAAAGAAATACCCTGCCCATTTCAGATAAAGGAAATGGTTTTAGGTAAGATTAGATTCCAAATTCTGTGCATTTTTAAAACTATAATGGATCAAAATGGATCACAGGGGTGTTTTTTCCTCGTGACGTGCGAAGTTAAGTGTGTTCCTGTGGTCTGCCCTGCATAGCCGCTCATGTTTTCTTTTGTGCCGCTTCTCATTTCTCTAGCCTTCGCAGGGCGACATGGAAACAGTAAAGGTCAACGTAGGATTTTTTTTTTCTCCCTCTTGTAACATAGCCAGAGGGCTAATAATGACTATTGCTTAGCGCTTTAATTTTGCAGCAGCTCTATAAGAAATAATTATGGTGGTTTGCCACAAGAATAAAGTCTCCTAACAGGTCTAGAGCGGGCATTGGGTGACTGTTGTAACGACAGTTGCGATGACATTAGGGTTTGAAAATTAGAATGATGTTGAAATAACATTAAACGAATGACGAATGACTCCACCATGTTGCAAACACAACCTCAAAACAACAACATTTTAAACTTGGGGCGTTTATGCCAAATAACATCCACCTGCCAAGCCGACAGCGTCCATAGCTCCTTATGTTTGTAACAGCGTTTAGAATTCTGATCTGAGATTCGCGGACACAACAGCTTCCCGCACACAGAGTGCGTAACCCTCCATTCGATCCGCAAACAACTTTTTACGCCTGATGTCCTTGCTGACGCAACTCCTTGTCTGATCGCGATTGGGATCGGCACTGCATGCAGTGCCTGGGTAGTAGGGGGTGTGCCAACCTACCGAGGCCGTGGCCCCAGGGGGAACAAGGATACCCAGATCCTCCGATTAACAGCCCAAAGCCTTAGCCTCCTGATCCACCACGGCCCGCTTCTTGGCTCCCTAATTACTTTCTGTAATATGGCGTTTGTTGCACTTGCTGTTATGTATTTACTAGCATCAACAGCATGCCCCTTAGTGCTCCAGTGGTAATGGCTCAGGCCATCGGTTTGTTATTAATATTGTCAAATAAATATAAAAAAAGTCACAATTTCTATAACATTGGCAGATTATCATCACCACAATGTTTTGACAGCCATACATTTTGCCTTTTTATCCGGTGTGAATGTGGTCTCAATTATTCCTCCATAGTCAAAGCCGTGAATTTATTTTGTGGTCTCTTTTGTTTCGTTTTTATAACAGAAGCCGGAAATGGGCTACAACAGCTTAGCCAATTACTACATTGAGAAGAAGATTGGACGGGGGCAGTTTAGCGAGGTCTATCGGGCGAAGTACTTAATGGACAACACTCCAGTCGCTTTGAAAAAAGTTCAGGTAAGTAAACTCTTTGATCTTATCCATCATTTGTTCATTTTTTGAGGATATGTTAAGTATCCCTTTAAGTCCCTGTGTAGGTTTAAATCCTAATTGAATGATTTTCAGTTTTTTTTTTTTTAAGCGATTAAGCGAAATTGTCACGTTATACAAATTAGGTTAATCAATTAAATATTTAAAACATTCTTCAGTTATTTAGCCATTAAATGATTATATGTTCGTTATAAGTCTTCGAGGTGAAATATAAGCTGAATATGAACCTCCGTCTATGACATCCAATAGGTGTCCCAAAACCTTTGAACCTAAGGTGTACGCTGTACGGTGTTTTCATTCTCCTTGCACCAGCATTAAAGAAGGACGAGCTGTTTACTTTGGATTAAACACACTTCTGTGGAGTTCTTCAAACAAATACGCATACACACCTTTATGCTTAAAGGTATTTACTTTGGAAATAACGGCAGGTTCTCTCCGTTTATACACCACTGCACTGGATCATCCGCAGAGGTGGGCGGTAGCCAAGTGTGTTTGCTTCGTGGCTGTACTTGCGTGCATATTTCATGTCTCTACATTTCATGTTCTACTTCACTTGAGTAGTTTTATTCGACGATACTTTTTACTTTAACCCCGCTCAAACGTACAGCACATATCGGTACTTTTACTTCACTACGTTTCTGCATGGTGTGGCATTGTCTAACCACATCGATGTGCGGAATTTGAAGCAGGAATTTCGCTACCTGCTGGGTGTTATGCGTAGTTGGTGATGTAATCAAAGTGGTTCTGCGTAGAAGCACTTAGTCTGCCAGGAATATAACAAAAGAAAGAAAAAGAGGAAGATATTAATTTTAGGTTAAGCTTCATACCTTTTCCAATAAAATCCCCCCCACCTTCTGTGTTAAAATTGGTTAAAAGATTTCAGTCCCATCTTTTATTGGTTATTTGCTTAATTACATATAAAATGTTAGCCAATCAGTGCTTCTTCCTCAGCCAGAGAATCCGTTCAGCCTCTTAGCAATATATAAGGCAGCGGAACTTGAGCAATAGATCGTAAGAAATTTAAACACTGCTAATTTACGATTCGCTTTCGTTCGTATCCAGGGTTGCCAGGTTTTGTCGAATTTTAAACCTTAACCGCATCTCAGAAATTCTTCCAATAGTTTTGTATATTGGGAAGAAAAATCACCTCAGTAATTTATGATGAGTAAGGCAGGGTTCTTATTTTTTCAAGTATTTCCTGAGTTATTATAATTAACCTGTGAGTGGGTTCTGTACTTCCCTTCTATAGTCAGTGTTATGAGTTTAAGCACTGAAACGACTATATTTTTTCTTTCTACAAAGAAAAAATCGTGACCGGTTGTGAAAGTTGGTGGGCTGATTCAGCGTCGTCCCGGAAGTACTCTGAACTGTTGAACCCATTAAGATGCCGTATAGAATTTGGTGTATTTTGGGTTCAGTGTGACCGTGCTGTCTCAAGCTCCCTCTTGCGATTGGCCGAAGGAGGCGATTTAGATGGTCGTATTGGCATGCTAATCAAGCACCATGACGTTGCTGAGTAGCACCTGCTCATGCCACCATTTACCACCGTGCCCCGTTGGTGCTTGTTTCTTTTTTGTTTGTTTATCTCTCTTCATTTCTTTTTCTTCCAAATGCCATTAATGCTCTCCCTTTTTCTTTTCCTCCCTCTCCCCTCTTACCCTTTTGATCTTTTGATAGATATTCGATCTGATGGATGCCAAAGCCCGGCAAGATTGCATCAAAGAGATAGATCTCCTGAAGGTAAGAAACCAGAGGAGGGGAGAGAGCGATGCCATGTGCTGCTATTACGCTTTTCTAAAGATGCCTCTGCTGAGACCTTATAACAGAGGAACGGCTAGACATAGAGGGAGAGAAAACAATTGATCTGCACCACCAGACGCATTGCTCTCTCTCGCTTGCTCTTTCACTCTCTTTCTCCATTTTCTGTCTTATTCCTTGTCTCTCTCTTTTTGTATAAGTCAAGAACAGATCACGGGTTCTTCATGTCGTTCCTCCAGGCTGAGATTGACTTTTTTTTTTTTCTCAATGCCAAACCTATATATATATTTTTCTTTTTAAATCCTTTTTTTTTCTTCTAATGTTTAGCAATGGAAGTGGAGGGGGGGTCTGCATCAGAGCAACAGTGTGGAAATTTTTTGCGCCCTCCCTCACGTGCCCTTTGATGTTGCGCATCCTTTGCCTCACATCTTCTGCCATGTTTTTAAACACAATGTTTGCCTTCATCAAACCGCCTCAGACAGGCTGCGTCTGGCCCCGACGCGAACGCTAACTAGCACGTTAATGACAGGTCCAATAAGGGTGAGCGTCCGGGTGATCTGAGGCGTCTCGGTACACTGTTTTGTCTCACCGTCTCGTCAGATCAGCTCACACAGAGGCACAGTGGCGGTATCTCTCGCTGCAGTGTTTTCGCGTTTGGCCGGACCTGAGGGAATGGGATGTGTAGATACATATCGTCCATGGTTATGAAATTTGGTGCAATGATTCAGCGTTGCTTCAAAAGTCACCCGAGTTTCCAAGACAGCGAGGCTGTGGTGAAGAAATTAGCGCATTAATTGCCGGTTAATTGATTCTGTCAGGCGGATTTACAAATACACCAAAGTGTGCGAAGAAGACCCTTCTTTATATCATAGGACACAGATATATTTTATCTCAGCATTTAGGGCTTTAGAGTATGAATACCAGTCAGAGTTTCCTGTACACTCCCTTGTTAATCAACATGGCCGGTACATCTATTCCATTTAGTTAGTTCTCGCCTGATCTCAGTCCCGATACAGTTATTATAACCGGCTTAGATTTAAAGGTCACATTGTATACTCTGGTGGCACAGTCCCGTAGCGGTTAGCACCGTGGCCTCACTCCTCCAGGGTCAAGGGTTCAATTCCCGCCTCGGGTCTGTGCGTGTGGAGTTTTCCCGTTCTCCCAGTGCTTGGTGGGTTTCCTCTGGATACTCCAGTTTTCTCCTACAGTCTGAAGACAAGCAGATTAGTTTAACTGGCATTTCCAAATTGATCCTTAGTGTCAGTGTGCTAGTGTGTGTGCTCTGCGATGGATTGACACCCTGTCCAGGTGTACCCCACCTCGGGCCCTGGGATAGTCTCCAGGAGCATCCCCCACCATGCAACCCCCCCCCCCCCCTTCCTGCTGCAACCCTGTATACAGGATAAAAGGTATAGAAGAGGAATCAAGAGGGCAGATCAGGGGTGAAATCAGGGTAGCTCAGTTGTTAAGGCATTGGACTACGGTTCGAAAAGACACGGGTACAAACCCTACGGCCACCAAGTTGCCACCGTTGGGACCTTGAGCAAGACCCTCAACTCTCAACTGCTTAGATGTATAATGAGATAGAAATGTAAGTCACTCTGGATAAGGGCATCTGACAAATGTAAATTCATACTTTTATTTGTAAGTATATTTATTTTTTATACATTAATTAAATTTCAGCTCAGAGTTTCATCTCAGATCTTGCATTCCGGCAGCTTGACTCTCTTTCTCTTTCACTCCTTTTCCAAACACACCATTTCAGTGTCTGTATCTTTTAATGAACCGCTCTCTCGAACATCTCTTCAAGGAAGGGCATTTTTCTTAGCCAATCGATGGCGGGGACCAGAAACTTCAATGTTGGAGACCATATCAAACATTTCGAACTTGTTTCTTTGGGCTTTTTCCATCGAATTTCTAAAAAATAACAAAACAAGAAAAATAATAGTATGGAAGATCGCTAATTCACGATGACACCATCAGTATAGATTGGGTTATAGATAGATAGATTGAATTAAGAGCTAAAGAAGGCTAGGTTAGCAGTACGCAGTTAGCTGTTACCCGGTAGCCTAAGACCTGTGCCCGGAGAAGGGCAGAGCTGTGATATATATATTCTATTGGTTTATTAAGCTTTAACCAATGTAAAAATGTCTCATGTTTTTGACTAAAATAACAGGTCGCCTTTAAATTGTCGTTTTGGCGAAAATGAGAGCTTGTATTCTAACAGCAAAGCAAGAATTAAGGGAAGGAAGGAAAGAAAAACAAACGACAGAGATCAGTCTAGTAAGTAAGACTGGCTAAACTGACCCAGTTTTCAGTTTCTTTGCTCTAAGCAGCTTTTTTTTTTTTAAATACAGTAATATGTGTTTCCTGTGTTTCTAATTAAGAATATTATTATTATTATTATTATTTTTATTATTGTCCAACTTTTCGACCCTAAGGATTTTCAGAGCACGAGATCTCAAAACATCCGCTTTTACCGTAACCGGATCCTCATAAACGGCAAGTCGTAAACCAGACGTCTCTTTTTGCGAGACGGCGGTGAAATTACAGCGCTCAGCATGTTAAAGGAAACACAGCGCTGCAGGATGATGCTCCCGCGGCTCCCGTGCGGTCCATAAATACATCTAATAAATGTACCGTAATGGAAACGCACGTGTATATCAGCTTGGAGCGGGAAGATTTTTTTAATAACGCTCCGTCCCGGCTCACTCTCCACAGCCTCTAAAATGGGGCTGTTCTTTTTTTCTGTTTTTTTTTTTCTTTCTCTTTTCCGTCTTTATGCTTCCTGTCTGTTTCCGTCATCCTCCATGCTTATTGCCCAACCAACAGGAAAAAGAAGTAGAGGATGGCGATTACGCTATGCTCCGCTGCCGCTTCTGCTGCCGCCTGGCTCGTCACGTCATCGGCGGACCTCGATTGCTAGCTTGATTGTTTATTTATTTATTTATTTATTTATTTAATAACAAGAGCCTAATTTCTTTGTTCTTGTGTTGATATTTAACAGTCACTGATTCGATTCTCTCTTTCTCTCTTTCTCTGTGTCTCTGTCTTTCTGTCTGTCTTCACAGCAACTCAACCATCCTAACGTAATTAAATATCACGCGTCATTCATCGAGGAGAATGAGCTAAATATAGTGCTGGAGCTGGCCGACGCCGGAGACCTCTCACGTATGATAAAGGTACGGCTGTGCGTCGGCATCTTTCCTTTTCCCTCCTGAACGTTTACATTCTCAGCGCTAGAGCATGAAAGGAAGGAGTCGAGCGTACGGTAGCACACGGTGAGAAACGCATCTGTTACATCTGAATGAAAAAGAGTGCAGTATGTAGTGCGACAAGTTATTCGTCCATTTTCAGGTCTTCTACGCTCTGAATGTTCACGGGAAGAACGACTGCAGTGGGCTCCGAGGCCCCTCGACCGGCATCGTCGTTCACGAACGTACGGCCTTCTTTAAAACCTTTGAAGCTTTCAGATGTTTGTCCTACTTCGCTTGAAGTCTTCGTCATTCATTAAGAGGTTTCATCACAAGTCCCGGTTTGATTTGAACGCCTGTCATAGATCTATTTCAATATGGAATATTAGGAATACAAAAGACCGATTTCGTGTGCTCTTATTTTGAAATGCTCCCGAGACTCGCGTACGTGTGCTATCTTTAGTCTTTTCACTCTTCTGACCTTCGACTCCGGTGAGAATAAACACGGATTGATTGCCCCGTCTTTGCCAAACATTCTTGTCTCCCATGGCATCCCTGTGTGTACGTCTTGAGGACTAGCGGCAACCGTGCCAACCATTTGATCGTGGTCTAATCTTCCTTTTAGAAACATTTAAACCCGTTTTGGTTGCCAGTCTTCCAGATTCCTCGAGATGAAGAATTGTTAAGGACGTTGTGACGTTGTGACTCGTCGTCGTGAGTGTTGGTTTTTAAGTCTTACAGATGGATACAAAGCTGCATGAAGAACGCTCATACGCCCAGCATTACATCGACTTGGGGCGACTCGGGAGCGACGAAATGAGAGGACAGAGACAATTAGACTCACAAGGGTGTTAGCTTATTGACGTCTTTCTTTTTTCAGACGGATGTTCGGAGCGAGTCAGCTTCCTCGCTCTACTCACAAATTGTTTTCTTTTCATCTTCCCTTCATTCATGAATCTTATTTGTTTAGTAAACAAAATCAGGGACGCCGGACTTGCTGTGAGTAAATGCGATGAAAACGACGTCGTATGTAAAACAGACACTCCAGACACCAGACGTGTGTGTGTATATCTAAAAAATTGACCATTTTTTATTCTTTTTGAGTCCACTTCCTGATTTTAGACGACCCCCCTACACACACACACACCCCGCTTTATTTGCATGCACTAACGGAATATTGCATGCGCCGTGTTTGCTTGTTAAAGGCGCGACGGGGCCGCCATATTCCCCCCCATTAACATCAAACAAGCCTCTGATATGCAAATATGAAGGACCGGAGAAGAATAGATCCACCAGCCTTTGTTTGGGTCGCGGTATCCTGAGCTCGAGACTGTGTTTCGATCATTTAGTCCATGATGAGAATAATATAATAATAATAATACTAACATACCCAGATCCGGATCATATTTACCGGAGCGAGCTCGAGGACGCTCACCTGACACGATGGTGACTCCAGTCAGCACAACAAAAAGCTCGGATAATTAGTGCAGTTTTGCTTAAATAAGCTTTATTTTGATTTGATTAAGCATTTTAAATCCGGGCTCTTGACCACTTCACCTCCTGTCCCCCTGTAGTGCCGCGGTGCTAAAAGCATGGGGATTGCATGTGAAATGGCGTTAATGGGTTTATCAGAAGCCTTGCCAAAAAAAAAAATTATCCTGAAAAAACATACAAGGGGTGTTCGAGTCAAACCAGGACTGCCTTTATTTCCCGATATAATCCCCTGATACACTAATGCACTTATCCCAGTGTTTCACTAGAGCTTGGGCACCATCAAGGTAGAAAGGTTTCTCAGTGCGCTGGAGCCGTGATCCGACTGCCTGCTTCACGTCTGAACCGCTGGCCTCCCAGGAACTCCTTTAAACATGTGGAAAAGTCTTGGAGCGTGGTCAGGACTGTACGTGGGACGTGGCAATAAAAAGATGTTGATGACAAGTTTTCCATCGATTATTTATTTATTTATTGTTTTAAGGATCAGGCGTTCCACTCGATGTACGTTCACCGGGACGACTGCATTCACGGGCCTTTTTTAAAAAGGTTGCACCGGTGCTAAGCGTCTCGTCATCGCACCTGGGTTTCACGTCGTTATAAGTTTCATCACAAGTCCCAGTTTGACTTGAACGCCCTTCATGGAATAATGCCAGAGCAGTGCTTAAGTGTGGATCAAGAATTGTAGGACGTTATCGTTAGCTACTCAGGTATTCATGAATTACTAACAGTAATGTGTTAAACTGCTGCCATTTATACAAAAAGTATGCGCGCCCTCGAGTCCATATATGGTTCTACCCCAAAATTTTACAACAACCACCAACCTGTACCCAAATGCACACATCTGGTCTGGACTGGAACCTCCGACTTGCACCCCCAGACCTTCTCACTTAACATCACAAATGCTTTTGAGGATTCTCTAAATTAGATTTTTTTTTTGTTTTTTGTCTTTCTTTTGTAGCATTTCAAGAAACAGAGGAGGCTGATTCCTGAAAAGACTGTATGGAAGTACTTTGTTCAGCTGTGCAGCGCGCTGGAGCACATGCACTCCCGACGTGTCATGCACAGAGGTACTGAAACACGCAGGACACACAGGATCGACAGAGATCCAGACTTTACCGATTCTGAATCGATTTTTTTTTTAAACGTAAATCATAGATTTCCGAACGTTTCGTCTGAACACAAAAAAAAAAAAAAATTATTTTACTGCACCTTCCACGTAATCCGAGCTGAAGTTATGTGAGCGCCTGGAGTGAGGATTTAGCGCCGACGGTGCCATAAAAAACAGAAAGCGCGCGAGTCTGCCGAGCACGTCCAGCTTTTTTATTTGTGTTGTTAACGAGTTTTTAATTATTTCCGTCTCAGGAAAGTGTAGGATAGCGAGAAGATCAAGGGTTTGTGACTGTAGTAAAGATTTGCCGAGCAGTTTAAAAATTTGTCTTGACATTCAGAAACAAGAAAACAAGAGAACGCTGGGATCATCTGTATATACAGTACAGTGGAAGTGATGTCATTGTTTTGATGTAAGGGCATCAAAGTCATTCTAACTTTGTTTTTAATTTAAAGGATACATATTTGCACATAGATTAACATTTTTTAAGTGAATGCATCCTAGTTTAAGGTTTTTATGTTTTAGAATGACATGTTTAAAGTAATATATATATATATATATCCCCCCCTACATTCTAGAACACTACTTGATTATCAGAACAATCAATTAACACACACGTCATTAGACAATTAAGCCACAGTCAGTTATTTTAAGACATGAAGGTCAGCTGTTCTGGAACAGTTCTTGCAAGAACAGTATTGTGTCGAGGGCATTAGCGAAACCCATCAAGCTCCATGATGAAACTGTCTCTCATGAAGATCTTCCCAGGAAAGCAAAACCAAAACTCAGGTCTGCTGCAGAGGAGAAGTTCATTTAGAGTCACCAGCCTTAGAAATCACCAATTAATAATTAGATAAAAATGTAAGTCGCTCTGGATAAGAGCGTCTGCCAAATGCCTAAATGTAAATGTAAATTAACAACCAGCACCTCAGATTAGAGCCGTTATCAAGGCTTACAGATCATAAGTAGCAGATATACATCTCAATATCAACGGTTTAAAGGAAACGATTGTGTATTTTGGATGTTTTTACAGTGTTGAAAGAAAAAAAAATTAGGAACGGACCATGGCGTTGGAAGGTGTGTCCAAACTTTTGACTAGGAGTGTATGTCTGTCTATCCATTTAATGATCTAATTCTGTAAAAGAGCTCAATATAAAACATAAAAGCTTAAAATGGGGTGCATTCAGTTATAAAAATTAATTCTATTTAAAAAATAAAAAAAAAACAAGCCCATGTTTTCCGCTGGGAAAGTTGTGCCAACACTTATTTATTTATTTATTTATTTTTAATCATTTAAAATAAAAAATTCAGATGACTAAAACTAAGACATAAATGCCATGTTTACACTTTATTTTTTAATAAACACAAAAAATACAGGGTTTTAACTCTTTTTATTTTACTGTGTGCTTGTTCAGCATCCTACATTCGAAATGTTTCCTGTCTTTCCTTCCGTCCCTCCGACCTCACGGTTATAAATGATGAGGTTTTTTTCTTTTTTCTTTCTTGAGCATGTTGAGCAGATCATGACTCAAACACACACACACACTCACTCTTTCCGATAGTCAAAGCAATCAAACACAAAAGCATGCTGGAAATGTTATTCAGCTCCACCTTCAGCACTTAACTCTGTTCCATTACCGTTACGTTTTCCATCCTGATTGAAAACTCCGAATATTTTATTTATTAACCCCCGTTCATTATACACCCTATAGATCGTTGTGTTCCAACACAGTAGGTGGAAATGTTTATGTAGACGGACAAAAATTCCCAGGTCGATCTCATTTCTTTTAATGTGTGCGTCAATCATTTATCCCATTACAACACTGCGTTTGGAAAGATACACACTCTTAAAAAGAAAGGAAAAAAAAAAAACTGCTTGTTAACCGTACATCGATCCTGTCCCTCTGGACCCTGGTCACTCCCCTGTCCACCTGCCCGCGCGAGCCGTTTACCGCACCTGAAGCCGTCCCCCGTCCGCGTGCGTCTCGTCCTCCAGATCGCGCCTCGGCGTCCGAACATATGTGTGTGTTTGTTATTGCCGTGACGCCTCATGTCCTGAGGTGTTAAACTTGAAACGGTACAGTGTTCCTACAAGCATATGGTTCTGATAATGTGACGTGCACACACACACACTTCCACACTTCCACAGACGTGCACACACACACACACACATAACACACTGCCCTTAAAATGAGATGTCTAACACTGCTCTCCCAGTCTATTAAAGGTGATTTATATCCCGTGCCTGCTTCCTTTTCCTGATTTAGTTTTGTACAGGCCATGTTTCTTTGTCCTGCCGCTCCCTAAGCTGTTCCATTTATCTTTCGTTTCTTTTTAAAGATATTAAACCGGCCAACGTCTTCATCACTGCTACCGGAGTGGTGAAACTAGGCGACCTGGGTTTGGGCCGCTTCTTCAGCTCCAAAACCACCGCCGCGCACTCTCTAGGTGAGCACTCCTTCTCATTCTCCTGTCTCTATTTTAAGCAGCAGGATCTTCTGTCTCCGCTGTCCATCTTTCTCTCTCTCTCTCTCTCTCTTTTTCTCTTTCTGACTTGAAATAAAGAGAACCCGAAACTCTGAAACCTGAGGTCGAGTGGAAACGCTGCAGAGCAGGCCGGCGTGTTTCATTAGGCCCGGCTGCGAGCAGAACCATGTGTCGGTTATAAAGCGCCACTTCCCGCCTGCCCCCGGGGCCGGTTGGGAGCAAAGCATTTCAGGATCTGTATCCATTTCATTGAGCACTAAGGGCCTTCCTGTTGCCCTGACCCCTGTGCCACATCTCCTCACGCATGAGTTCTAGCCAGAGCCAGCGATCGTGAAGGCAGAGAAGTGTAAATGAGTGGAAGAGGGAGGGGGAGGAAAAAAAGAAAGAGAGAGAGAGAGAGAGAGAATTAGCCTTTTAACGGCAGACAGTTTGTCTAGGACACCACGTGTTGGGAAGCCGTGACGTTTGTCCTTGCATGAGAAGATTTACGCAGCACCATCACCATCGGTCTCTGGTTTTACTTAAATACGCCCGAGTGTTTTGGTGTGAACATGGAAATGGATTTCTACACTCACTCTAGCGTCTACATTTTTTATTATATATATATTTTTAAAATAATGTTATTTATATAATTGTGAGAAATTCAGAGTAAGCATATACAGCTCCTGAATGACGTCTTCCCTTTTGTAGCACCGCTCGATCTATTTGTCTCGTTTTTTTTTTCTTCTTTCTTTCTTTTTTTGTAGACAATCGACAGATGAATAAAAAATACAGTAAATTCAAGTCCACAGCTCCCTCTGCAGATCAGCAAGTGAAGTCCTCTCTCAGACAAAGCCTGCGCAGAGACACTGGCCCAGGGCTGCTTTTTGTCCAGGACTATCTGGCCTGGATTTTGTCTCAGATGTAGTCCAGCAAGTTGTCCCTGTTTTTTTTTTTTCTTGGTTTTTGTTCCCGATGTTGTGCAGCAGGTTGTCCTGAATGTGGTCCAGGATGCTGTCCCAAATTTTGTCCAGATGTAGTTCTTTAGGCTGTCCTGGTTGTTGTGCAGCAGGTTGTCCTGGATTTTGTCCCACTACTTGTACCAGATGTTGTCCAGCAGGTTATCCTGGATGTGGTCCAGGATGTTGTCCAGCAGGTTGTCCTGGAGGCTGTGGTCCAGGACGTTGTCCCAGTTGTTGTCCTGGATGTCCAGCAAGCTGTTCTAATTGTTGTGCAGAAGGTTGTCCTGGATGTCATTCCAGATGTTGTCCCGGATGTTGTCCAGGAGATTGTCCCGGTTGTTGTGAAGCAGGTTGTACAGGACATTGTCCCAATTGTTGTCCCGCATGTCCAGCAAGATGTTCTGATTGTTGTGCAGAAGGTTGTCCTGGATGTTGTCCCAGATGTTGTCCTGGTTATTGTTTGAGATGTTGACCGGCAGGTTGTCCCAGATGTTGTCCCAGAGGTTGTCCCTCTGGGTTATTGTTTGTGGTGATGTCCATCATGCTTTCCTGGTTGTTGTGCAACAGGTTGTTCTAGATGCTGTTCAGGATGTTGTCCCTTTTAAAAAATTTTTTCCTAAAATTGTATATTGGGTCTTTCAGGTCTCTCTTAATCCATTCACACTAGTGCTGGGCGATACGGACGCAAATGAAACATTTTGCCTTGATTATGATTAATGGGTTATTATTATTATTGTTGTTGTTGTTGATTTGACCCCTGAGACTACACTGCCACTGTACAGCCTGTAAATCTGTTCAGCTATTAAAGCTGTGATGTGTTTCTTATCCGTGTTGCTTTCATGTCGCAAACTGGACCGGGCGGAGTCATGTGACTCGATTGACTAACAGAATTTCAAAAAGGAAATAGCTGACAGCGGCAAGATTACGTCAGTTTTGATTAATTTTCGATTAATTTTCGATTAATCGCCCAGCCCTGATCTGTACACACACACACACACACACACACACACACACACACACACACTCCATCATGCATACACACACTCCATCACGCATACACACTCCTGTTTTCAGATCATTGGGATGATTAAGAGCTGTTAAAGTGTGTGTTTATTTTTACATTTAACAGCATGACTTCTTTTTACAGAAACCTTCAAAGCTATTTTTCACAAGGTTTGATTTGCAGTGTTGAACAGAATGGTGTGTGTGTGTGTGTGTGTGTGTGTGATCTCATCACAGGACACTCCTGCTGTTGCGAGTCACACTGAGGTGTGTGTGTGTGTGTGTGTGTGTGTGTGTGTGTGTGCAGGCTGAGTTTAGAATTCACGAGGTTAAATTCACCCAGAGGCACAGAGACCCAGCTCTATATCTCCCTCTGGGTGCACTACAGTCCTCCCTGAGCGCTCTCTCTCTCTCTCTCTCTCTCTCTCTCTCATCTTTCTTTCTCTTTTGCTCACTCACTCTCCCCTTTTCTCACTCTCTCTCATATCTATCATTTATCTCTTTCCCCTTTTTTCTTCCTATCTTTCCATCTCTTGTCCATCTCTGGTCTCTTTCTCTCCCTCCTCCTCTTTCTCCTAATTTCTTTTGCTCTATTTCTCTTGTCCATCTCATTTCTCTCTTTCTGTCTTCCTTTTTTTTCCTTCTCCCTCTTTTTCTCTTCCTTTCACTCTCTCTCTTGTCTCATTCTGTCTCTTCTTACTTCTTCTCTCTTTCACTTTCTTGCTCTTCTCTCTCTCTCTTTTTCTCTCCCTCTCTCTCCCTCTCTGTCTCTTCCTTTCTCTATTTCACGCTCTCTCTTGTCTCATTCTCTCTCTTTTTCTCTCCCTTTTCTCTCTCTCTCTCCCTTTCTCTCTCTCTCTCTCTCTCTCTCTCTCTCTCTCTCTCTCTCTCTCTCCCTTTCTCTCTCTCTCTCTCTTTTTCTCTCTCCCTGGTTTCCTGAAGGTGGGGGGAGGGTGCCAGAGGAATAGTGGCTTGACAGTTCGGGCTGTAATGAGACAAACCACCGTGATAGAACAGTGCGATGCGCGCGGGATGGAGCTCCGGATGGGCCTGTCAGTTCTCTCCCTCAGAAGTCGAGCCGCATCCTTTTAACTCCGTCTCCGTGCAGCTCCGCAGCCCACAGATCCAAACAAAGCCGAGGAGAAGAGCGAAACAGTGAAAGAGCGACTCTGTGTGTGTGCGTGTGTGTGTGTGTGTGTGGGGGGGGGGGGGGCGATCACTCTTTTTTTCTTTGCATTTTCTGCCCCAGGCTCCTTCCCCTTTAAATTACAAGAGGTGGGGGTGCAGAGCAAAGGAAGATTTTCAGAGGAATAACAATGCTAGAGGTGATGGTTAAAAAAAAAAAGAAAGAAAAGAAAAAAAGAGGAAGCCGGTGCGTTTGTGTAATTAACACCGGAAATGCTATGATTAATTACGTTTCATTCCGTTATATTCAACACGCTCGCTTTCTTACTTTTTACTAAGTGCGAGCTCTCGTGTAAAGGTCTTTAGATTACATTAATTCTGGCGTCGATCAATTATACGCTTTATTTTTTGTAATTGCTGTTTATCGGCATCCACACTGCGACGACAGCGGTTAAATAAATAAATAAATAAATACCCATTCCCAGCCCTTAACGAACAATATATCCTCCTGTCATAACGATTCATAATAATACAATCAATCCCAACATGACTTCATTTGCATAAAGAAGTGCTCTTGCCAGAATGCTCTTGGCTTTTTTTCTTTTCTTTTTTTTTTGGGATATAAATCTATTAGCATACGAAACGACTATTTTTAATGATGATAAGAGCCGATGTTCAAACAGCGCTCAGAGACATCAGTGTGTGCAGAAACACAATCGTTAACAAGCTCCTGTGAATAGATCCCCTTTAATACGGAGGTTAATTGCTCCTGGATTATTAAAAATCTACTTTTTTATTATTATTTTTAAAAAAAATCTTTTAATCTTTATTTTTTTAACGATGATTATAAAGGCTGACCGCTCTCGGACCGCCGCGTCTCACGTCATCATCGTCGGAGTCACATGGAGCTGCTTGTGGAGTTTGAGTGCTCTCTGGTGACCACGTGGGAGGGGACGGGATGCTCAATCTCTCTCTCTCTCTCTCTCTGGCCTGTCAATCACAGCAGTGTTAGCCAATCGCAGGCAGGTGTGAGAAAGAGGAGGACACAATCGGAGCATGTGACGCAGCATGAACAGCAGCTCGAACCGTGAAATCAAGATTAAGTGGAAACTCGAATATCGAAAAAAACAAAAAAACCCTGACAGCAGTATATACTGAGCGGTACCTTGGCTTACGAATCAAATCTGTTCCGGAGGCGAGTTCTTAAAGCGTGATTTCATATTGCGAAACGCATTTTTCCATAGGAAACAATGTAAATGCAAATAATCCGCTCCAGTTTAGGATTTTTTTTTATATTAAGTAAAATATGAAATAAATAGACATTAAACCTCACCTAACATTAATTTATGATTCCTCTTGGTCCCGGCTGCTTTAAAAACCAAACTGAAAGCGGCTCTGTTTTCTTCTTCCTGCCGTCCCTGCTAACATTCTGGGGACCCATGGTTCTGTGTCTTCACTAAATCTTGCACAAAATGCAAAAAAAAAAAAACAGGCGAAAAAATACGTAAACTCCCTTAGCTTGGCTTTCCACTGGCGCAAACAGGTTTTAAACGGCTCCCGGACGTACACGCAGTTTAGCCGGCGTTCAGTTCGTCCGCTCGCATGCCGAAGCAAATTTCTTGCAAAATTTCATTTCTTAAGGTGAAAATTCATGAGGCGGAGCGTTTTGTGTGCTGAGGTACCTATCGCTCGACTGTACATCAGCACTGCACATGAGCCACTGGACGCTCCGAAAAAATCATTTTGGAAAGCAGTTGAGATGAAAAAACCTGTCCAAAGGTCGCATAAGACGGTTTTCCTTTTAAAGCGGTCATGTTTCGGTCGGCTAAAATGCAGCATCGCACGGATGATTCTGGATGACCTGGTTCACTTTACCGTACACAGGGCGGAGATTATGGAAACCTGATATGGGACTTTTAAAAGAAGACTTTCCCTGTGTTCACCCTAAATTTATCATTACAGACTTTTTAGATCAGGATTCAGTAGATTAGAGATGCAAGACCCAAAAGAGAGAAGATTAAGACAGGTTCAAGTGTCCTTGTCTCCTGCTGATGTGTCCCCGATTAAGAAAAATCATTCGATGCATCAGAGCATGTTGTTTTATTTTTTTTCAGTAGATATAAAGTTGAGATCATATTACACGGGCGAGCATGTAACAGCAATTCATTTTAGAGTATTTAGTATCATCTGTAAGGTAAGGTTAAACATGAACGTGCAGTTCCTCAAATGACCACTAGGCTTCAAAAGTGAGTCAATCCCTATAGAGCTCCAAGTTAAAACCTAAGAAACAAACAGTTTTGGTCTCCGTAGATAGATTTCCCATGACGACTGTACAGGGGGTGAATTTTGATGTTACTCGTTAGTTAAAATTGTATTAAGCTTATAAGCTGTGCATGATTATGGGAGTCGCTGATTTGATTGACAGCTGCATTGCAGGTGTGACTCACTTTTGTTCCATCCGTTCCCACATTTCTGGATTAATCAGCGTTTACTCCTGCTCCTGCCAAGGAGGTGACGAGCAGCGATCCCAGAGTCACAGAGGGTTTGTGCAGTTGTGGTTTCAGTGCATCATTAAATCATCTGTCGTTTAAGTTTTTTAATCGCTGTATGGAAAGCAGATTAAAAACGTCTACGAAAATCCCTTGATAGCATTCAGCAACCAAAGTCTGAGCAATGCTTCAACTCTGATCTCATCACCATCAGTCAGGTTGTTTTAGGGAAGCCGGATTTCTTAGGACACGAGTTTGTTTCTGTCGCTGCTTGCTGTGTTGAGTCAGGGTCTCTTTCAGCGCTCTCTCTCTCTCTCTCTCTCTCTCTCTCTCGTTTTTGCTCTTTCTTCTCAACCCGAGTTCCCCCATCATCAATGAAGCATCCATGGGTGACTCTCTCGCCTGTACGATTCCTCACTTAGCAAACCAGACGAGCCTCTCTAATTTTTGCTTTTCCTCCTCTCTCTCTCTCTCTCTCTCTCCCTCTCTTTTCTGATCCAGTGGGCACCCCTTATTACATGTCTCCCGAGAGGATACACGAAAACGGATATAACTTCAAATCTGACATCTGGTCGCTAGGCTGTCTGCTGTACGAGGTAACGTATAGAAACTTTTCTCCCCACTCCTGCACCCACAACTCCCCCTTCTTTTTTTTTCTTTATTCCAGTAAGTTGGCGATAGAGTTCTTTTGCGGCATAAAAAAAAAAAAATTGTCTGCCGCCGAAATTACAAGTATGGTTTTCCACTTTATGAGTCAAGCATCCCTGTACGGGAAACCTGGAGTGTGTTTGAATGTTGGAAACGTAATGCGGATGACGTTGACATGTGTTTTAGATAAGACGTCTCTTAAATGATGCTGCCTGCTTTGATTAGGCCTGAAGAAAGCATGCCGCGGATTGAGGTTTTGGAAGCTGCGCAAAAGGTCAACAGTGTTTTTGAACCGAGATAAATGTTTCTTTCATACTGTGTGTATATATACAGAGTCTGTCCACTACATCACCAGGCTTGTGTCACAGTATAGAGACTTTGTAAAGTATTGCTTTTTAGATATTACATATATATATATATATATATATATATATATATATATATATATATATATATATTGTAAAGGCTCCCTTTATTTCTATAATCTCCTGCTACACCAATGCACTTATCCCAGTACTTGGATACCATCAAGGTAGGAACTTTTCTCAGTACACCGAGGCCATGATCAAACTTCCTGCTTCATGTCTAAAATGCTGGCCTCCCAGGAACTCCTTCAATTCCCCCAATATTTATGAAGGGCTTGGAGCGAGGTCAGGACTGTACGGAGGATGTCTCATCACTGTACTCTGCTTCTTCAAATGTCAATCACTTTTCCGCTTTCATTCATGAGAAATTTCATCACAAGTCCCAGTTTGATTTGAACAACCCCTCGTAGATTAAAGATTAGATATTATACGAAGGGGTTTCTACTGATTTAATAATAAGTGTTTTTTTTTGTTTGTTTTTTTGCTAATGTAATTTATAGATGAAAATATCAAAACATTATTTATCGAGATATTTGTCCCGGTTTGACTTGAACGCACCTTCCTTTTGTCTATCAAATTATAACTTATAATTTTCATATATATATATATAAATATATAATACACACACACACACACAGAGACTAGAAATAGACACACTGTTAGTCCAGCACCCATTCTTCCCAGAATCCCCCTTGTCTTCTTTTTTTTTTTTTTTTTTTTTTTTGGTTAAATCCATGTTGGGGATCTCACCAGTAGCCGCTCCTCCCAAAGTGCCTGGGGCTGAAAAACATCCACCCGAGTTCAGCGCCGCTTGGAGACCGCACTCCTTGCCGCTAATTAGTCTCCCACAATGCACCGGGGCCGACACTGTGCCATGGGTCAGCCAAGTGCAGCAGGGAAGAGCTGTGATCTCTTTAAGCATCCACTGAAGCCAGCCCCGAACACATTGCTCCCAACACTCCGAAACCCAAAAATTAAGCATTCTCTCATCTTGTCCCTGAGTCTTTCGGGTCACATGACCTGAGGGAGAACGCTGGGAGGCAATGACTTGACATCTGCTTGAGTGACAGGTCTGATGATGGGCAAACCCGCTGGCGCTGAGCTTGATGCCGACGCTGAAGTCGTCAGAGGCGAACTTGCAGCACGCAGCGTGGCTCCTAACACACACACACACACACACACGTCCCTTTTTTTTTTTTTTTTAAACAAATTCCCCCCCCCCTAGTGTTCTCCCCAAAGTATTTTATGACCCAGATTCTTTGTCTTGTTAGGCTCCGAATACAAGATTGCCATGCCACAACCCGCTGCAACTCCAAACAGCAGAAGCGCTAATTTGCAGACTTGCGCCACCTTCCATTGAGTTCCATTGATCTTCTTTGTGTGAAGATCCACCAGAACACCAATAAATTCTGCCTTTTGAAAGTCTAAATCGTTCAGCCCCTCTGCCTTGGGGTTTCGGGGTCACGGGGTCTTGGTTTCAGACCATCAATACCTGCGCATTGTATTCCTCCAATCTGCATTAGTTATTCCGTTTGATGCCGCTTCTCTGCTGGAGCTCATTTATTTGGTCAGCTGATGAGGATGAACAAGGAGAAGATGAAGGGTCTGCGCTTTGGGTTGCACCTCCGTCAATACCATCAGAGCTTCAGCCAAGCGTGGATTAATATTTCCATTATTGACACTTCACTCTACATTGTGGAGAAAGTTAGATACAGAGCCCCGGGACTTCTTCAGATATTACACTGTGTATTAATTCAGGGTCGTGCAGGTACCTGTGCATGGGTATTTGGGAACACGTCATGCTCTGTGTCAAGTCAGTGACGAAATGGAAAAAAGGAAACGTTACATCTGGTAGTGTTTGATGCAGAGAATACGGTGTGTTTTTTATTATTATTTTTTTTTAATCAGGACACTCCATGAATGGCGCCTTTCCATAAGGCAGTGCAGCATGGTTTAGAAAATTACCCACAATCCACTGTGGTGTCTCTCATTCCAGTGCCACATGAGCCAGACGGTACTTAATTACACCTGTGCTGAACTGGGTCATTCCCCTTACACATTTACTGTATTAGCTAAGCCAGGACGTATGGGCGGAGCCAACAGTAATGCTCATAGTTGATTGGTCAGATTGACTCTCAGATGATTTGTTGACTGTCTCCGTATCAGAGTTTGTCTCTGCTGGCATGAACGTCTTCAGTAGGAAACTATCATAGTGTCTGCCGAAGCAGTGTTTCACACACAGCCGAAATCCACCTGGGAACATTTTCACACTCTCACCTTAACATTCTCAGATCTCTCTCTGTCTCTCGTTCCAACACTCTTGTATCTCTTCCTCACCCCAGCACTCTTATCACCCTCTCTATCACTCTTTATCATACTCTCTTTCACCCCAACAGTCTCAGATCTCTCACCCCAACACTTTTAAATCTCACTCTCTGTCTCACTCAGTCACTCTTAGACATATCTCTTAGTCCAACACGGTCAGCTCTCTCTCTCTCTCTCTCTCTCTCTCTCTCTCTCTCTCACACACACACCCTAACACTTGCAAATCTCTCTCTATTTCGCCCAATTACTCCCAGCTCTCTCTTTCTTACTCTTTCTCTCCCTCATGCTTTCTCTCTTTCTCTTCCACACACACTTTCAGATTTCTCTCGTCTCACTATAACACTCTCAGATTCATGTCTCTCATCCCAACATCCCTATTTCTTCCTTTATTTCCCCCCAACAATTTCATCTCTCTCTCTCTCTCTCTCTCTCTCTCTCACTCTCACTGTCTCTCTCTGTCACACACATGCATTGTATCCCAATCCACTCACACCCCCCTCTCTCTCTCTGTCGCTCACTTATTCTCACTTTCTCTCACCCATTCAGCTGACGGTTCTGTTTTACTTCTGAATGACTGTTATATACAATATATAACAAGGCTATAATGGATAATTGATAGATTACGGATGAAGCATTGGCTAATTGGATAATTGCAGGAGTGTGTTTATGAAGTGGCCGTGCACATTTATGCAATTATCCAATCAGCAAATGAGTCAGGAGTTTCAAACATCGCAATGAGGAGAAATGTTATCTCTGTGATTTGGCATGGTTGGAGAGGGCTGGTGTGTGTGTGAAACTGCTGATCTCTTGGGATTTTCACACACAGCAGTTTCTGAAACACTCGAACCAGAATGGTGCAATAAATAGCAGTTCTGCGGGCAACAACACCTTGTTAATTTGCGAGGTCAGAAAGAAAGTCCGCAGACCGGTTCGAGCTGACAGGAAGTTATGGTAATTCAACTAAGCGCTCTTTAAAACCGTGGTGAGCAGAAAAACATCTCTAAATGAACGAACGAACAGGACACCGAACCCTGGCGTGGATCGGCTACAAGAGCAAAATGCCAAATCCCTGGTCTAATAATCCTACACACGAACATGCCTCACTCATCCTACAGAACGGACCGTTCAACAAATTCTCTTCGACAAGCCTACCATTTCATCCCGAGCGCGCTGAGATATGAGATTATATATTATGTCACAGCATCCTCCCTCCCTCGTCTCCACGGGAGTCCACGCTCCGGGTTTCAGTGTTGGGTTTTATGATGCCTGAAATAAAAGGGTCGACTCAGGCTCACCATATGGCCTCGTTGGTTTGTCCTCCACCTACTGTCTCCAGTCTCTATTAAGTACAGACAGTGTTCAGATTACTGGATCTGTGCTCTCATGGTCTGGCCTGGCTTTTTAAAGTGCTTGTAAATCTTTAACTACTAACTGTGTTTGGGACGTTTGGAATTTATATTAATATAAATCAAGACCTACGGAGAGCAAACACTGGCAAAAAGCTCACGGCTCAGACGTTTATAATTAATGCTCAAACGTCTAAAATGATTTCTTAACAAGAGTAACCTGTACGCCATAAAAATCATTCTTACTTTTTAATTTAAGATTTTTTTTTTCTTCTTCCAATTAAAATTTGGATCACTAAAACACTGTGGGGGATTAGTACATGTATGAGAGAAGTACTCAAACCAAGTACAAGTGCTCCTCTACAAGTAGGGGAACCACTCCTAATTTTTAAACCAGTTGAAGTCCATCCATCTATCCAGGAACCTCTGTAGTCCAACTAGGGCCCATGGAGACCAATAGTGACCATTGTATTTATTCCCATTTTTACAACTATGGTAGGATCTCCGGTCAACATTCACACACTATGGATTTTGGAACGCTAATTCGCCTAATCTGCATGTCTATGGACTTTGGAGGGAAACCGGAGAACCTGGAGGAAACCCACCAAGCATCAGGAGAACATGCAAACTCCATGCACACACTCCAAGGCAGGAATCAAACCTGGACCCTGAAGGTGCAAGGCAACAGTTCTAACCACTAAGCCACACTGCCGCCAATATTCTAAATACGTGCTCTAAAACGTACTTCAAGTACAAAAAAAATTCTCTACAAAGAAATAGATTTTTCTGGATATCTTACTGACCGAGTTACTAACAAACATTATTTTAAACTATTTTAAACACAATTGTAATTGATTCTGTTGATAAGCCTAGTAAAGAGTGATGGGGTCGAGATGCAACCTCACTTAAACGAATTTCGGGGAGCACCGTAAGCGTCTTTCTTTACCCCAGCTTAGCTAGTTGCCATAATCGCTGTCCAGTAAAATGCAAGCAGTCTACGCCATTAAACATGGGCATACTGCAAGGACACAGAATACAAGCGGGCAGGATCTGTTGCCCAGGCAACCATCAATCACTTAGTATGCTTAACCAGTCTGTGCTTTTATAATGACCTGCCAGTCATTTCTGTAAACTTGGACTGGTGGAATTGTTGTGTTTCTGTTCTTCCCACGTGGGGTAGAGCTCAGACATGATACGGTGTGAGTGACGGCATAAAGTCAATGCACTTTTGTGTGATTATCTTCTGAAAAGTAACGAGTGTCGAGTTTAAAATAAAGAAGAGTAAAAGTACAGTACAGGCTTTCATTAAAACGTAGCGAGTAGAAGTAAAAAGTATCACCTAGGGAAAATACTAAAGGGAAGTACAGCTACATAAATCAGTTAATAAAAATAAAATGATCAAGTTGAGCTTTTATTCATCACGTATACATTACTGCACGGTGAAATCTTTTTTCACTCATACCAGCTTGGTACTGTTGGAAGTGCAGGGTCAGCAGTGATGCGGCACCCTGGAGAAGACAAGGTTAAGGGCCTTGCTCAAGGGCCCAACAGCAGCAGCATCTTGGAGGAGTTGAGGCTTGAACCGCAGACCTTCTTTTTGGTAACTCCGAAAGCCTTAACAGCCTGAGGTTCCACTACCCCACAAACCAATGGACTCATGGAACTCTGGTCTTTCTATGGAACTTGAACTCTGGTTACTGCAGCAGACCTCTTCTGTACTTACCACTGGGGAGCTTAAGTACGGTAATGGAGAAGTTGTTTTTCATTCTAAACTAGTAATCCGAACATCAGGGAGCAGGGGTAGCTTGGTGGTTAAGGTGCTGATCAGGAGGTTTCCGGTTTGAGCCCCGGGGTGCCCCTGTTGGACCCTTAAGCAAGGTCCTTCACCCCCAAGTGTTCAAATCGGGCAACGAGGTGGCAATCTGACCCCCTGTAGGGGAAGCAGCTGTAGTAGCTGCCACAAAAACAACATGTATATCTCCAGGGTGAGGAAGTCGCCCGATGTGCTGAACCCTATCCCTAATCTGAAGATCAAACTAAAGAACCCATTCTGTACTTTTAAGCAAATCTCTTAGACCAGAGCTACAAGATAAATGTTACCAAAGACCTTTGAGGGACTCGAGCCAGGAGATGGATCGGTGAACACAACAGTGTGTACGCCCGTATAAACACTTATTTCTGTAGTCCATCCATGAACAAACATGCAACTGTTACTTCCTCTTACTTACAGTTACCACAAACTGAGCTTCAACTTTTAAAGACGGGATTCTGGGACTGTCTCAGTTTTCAGTCCACTGGCAAACAAACAAACAAGCATGTTGTGTTTCAGCAGAGTGTAGTAAGTTTTCAGACTGGAAACCAGTATGACGTGCCAGTCAGCTTGCCTCGTTGAAGATTCCGAAGCTCGCGTCCAGAAAAATGGACAAAGGAGATATAATATGTGACATACAGTTTGATATATGATATATGACGTTATGAAGGTTAAGGAAATCTAATCGGTCCGCTGGTCTGATATCGTCTGCCTCGGTAACATCGGATATAAAATATTCCTTCCATTCAGGGTTTAATTTGATATTTTTAATAAATGAACATGACCGTAGAATGTATGGTGTTGAATAAACAAGCTGAGAGAGTGCTGCGGTTTATGAGGATGGAGATTTCTGCTGCCTTTGCAGATCTCAGCTTTGCCTCGTTATCTTAATGAAGCTGAAAATCTGGATTTTTTTAAATTAATTTATTTATTTTTTTTACCAACACAAAAATGTTGCACTTTTTATTCCCCAGTAATAATAATAATAATATGACTCACGGATACAAATCTGTTTTCTCTGGTTCCGAAAAGAATGAAGGTTGAACTTGAGAATCTGTGTGTGTGTGTGTGTGTGTGTGTGTGTGTGTGTGTGTGTGTGAGAGAGAGAGAGAGAGGTTCTCACTAGTATCAGTCATTAAAATGAGGACATCGTTAGGGGCGGCATTTTTTGATGTGCGCTTCTTTTTATTAATCCATCATTAAAGTCTGAATGACAAAAAAAAAAAATCTATTCTGAAGAAATAATGATCCCGTGCTTTAAGCTGTGCAGATATTTGGGCCATGTAGGGTCAACTTTTTCTTTTTTTTTTCCTTCAGGTGGGGGCAGGTCATTTATATGCATGGGGGACAAAAAAAAACGATATTAATTAAGTCTGAGTTATGGTTTTTATTCCACTCGAGATCTTTACATGGTCACTGATGCTCACATTTCCCTGGTGGCCGGGGTTGTTGTGTTTCTGCCCCCAGTGTGTGGCCATGACAGTTTGTTTTTAAATGCACCCAGGTGTGCTACCAAGTCTTTTGTGTGTGTGTGTGTGTGTGTGTGTGTGCAGTCACATGCATTTCTGTGTGGGTGTGGTGCTTTTGTGGACGGGGATTGCAGTGTGAGTGTGTGTGTGGGTGTGCGCAGTCAGACAGCAGGCCAGCGCGGTGTGTGTCGGACAGCTCCGGAATAACAATGAGGAGTGCCTCTGGGCTCCGGGGGGTCAGAGAGCAAGTCAATCATCTCGCCCATCGAATCAAATTAGTCTGAAAAATTCAGGGGCCACGAGCGCAGGCCGAGCAGCTGTCAGGGCCACAAGCGGCCCGCCACTAATGAACCAGATGAATAGTGCAAAAACTCCAAAATAGAAAACAGGACAGTTGACATTTTTCATCTGTCAGCAGCAGAGGATGCATGAAAACACACTGGTGCTTGTTTAACCCTTTGTTGGCTGCAGCTGCTCCTCCTGCACTCCCCCATGCGAAAAACGCATGCTCGCTGCTCCTGAGCATGTGCAAGCAGACGCACGGTGGGGCCGAGATCACATGTGGTGTCCTGCTTGCCTTACACACACACACACACACACACACACACAACTTGCGTGCTGCAGGATGCTGCACACTGTAATTACCCCGAGGAACTTTTTTTTGCAAGAGCAGCAGCGTATCGAACAGAGCCAGATGTTGCAGTAAAACTGTCCTATTCCTTTGCATACCCATAGCTTAAAAATTCTCGTCTTTTACATGTGTGCGCAAATTTCTTTTTTTTTTTTCAGTCTGCTGTCTCACATGTGCATCGACTAAAACACACACTCAGGCATTACCATGCATGCACTGAATAAAGAACCTCATCGTATTTGTTCTGTTCAGATAGAAATCATCATCATCTTCTCTCTGGAATTATGTCCAAGTCCTAAAGATTGTGGCGAACCTCCTGATGATTGAGTCTTTGCTGGAGGGATAAAAAAAAAAAAAAAAAAAAAACACACACACACAAAAAAGCAGCATTTCAGCAGTCCATGCAGCATGAGCTGTTTGTGCGTTTCTGGGAACAGTGCTGGTGTGTGTTAGCGTGATGAAGTGTTCAGAGAATCAAAGCCCAGTTCCTCTTTCTCTTTTCTCTTCGTCTCACCACTCTTCTCCTCTGCGAATCACTCACAATGCAGACTGCAGCTCTGTCTCACTCTGACGCTTTCCTTTCTCACAGTTGTACTCACTCACTTCGTCTCCGTCTCGTTCTCTGTCCTTTGAGCTTGCGGCCGCAAAAAACAGAAGTGAGGAAATAAGGAAGGTGTTCCTTGCATTGAGGTTCCACAGGAGTGACCTTTCAGCAAGGACAGGTAGAGTTCACCTCGCAAAATCCGATTACATTCAAAGTTTAGACTTTTACGAATCAGAAATTATCAACATTGGGAAAATTCCAGCGTGGTTGCCTCTCATCTCCAGGGCTGGGGGTTCGAATCTCGTCTGGGGGGGGTTGGGTCAAATATCGCCAGACCTGTCCACTTGGAGTTTGTACGTCCTCCCTGTGCTTGGTGGTTCTCCTCCAGGGTTTCCTCGCACAGTCTGAATAGATGCATTGTGGGCTGATTGGGGGTTTCCAAATTACCAAAAGTGTAAGGTTTGCTTGACATCCCATCATCAATGGGACCCCGCCTTGTACCCCCAGTTTGCAGGGAATAATGGATTCAACAATGGATGAATGGATGGTGCAGGTAAACAGTCAGGAGAACTGGGCAGACTTGAAGACTTCATCATTGACAAGAGCCATAGCGTTGTGGCCAGGTACCTGGGTTGGAGCATCTCAGAAACAGCCGGCCTTATGGGGTATAAACCAAGAACCAGCAACTAATGGATGCACAAGTCCAACACAGGCTATGGTGTCTGGTCTAGACCAACAGAAGAAGAATTTAATGTTTGTTAGACGCCCCCACAGATTGGTAAGGTTTCCGGGATAAGGTTTCTGACCCACAAATCTATATCGTTAACCCTTTTTTTTTCATTCCAGTGTACTGTACCTGCCGATGTTTTAACCAAACAAAACGTGCCCAGAGCACGGGGTCAGGTCATATTTTTGTGGCTATACTCTAAATCTAATAAAACACATAAAGACCATCGGCATCAATTATTTCTGTGTGATCAGCGATGATAAATGACGCATGACACAACTCAAGTGTATTGTTCATCTGACTCTGGGGATTAGTGTTCATTAAGCTTACAAGAGTATTACCGAGGTCAGACGCGGAGGCCTGAGGTGCATTCGGAGTTCCCGTTCATCCCCAGAGGTGTTCGGTGGGGTCGAGGTCAGGGCTCTTGAAGCTCACGCTGGACGTGGTGGAACAGGTTTGGGCCTCTGAGCTTCAGGGAAGGGCAACAGCATTGCGACAGCATGTACAGACGTCATGTGGTTTTAGGTACAGTAAGAGAAATTAGGCTAGGTTTAACTTTAGTTAAATTTAGTGTTAGTCATATATTTTATTTATTAGTATTATATATTTATATATTTTTAAACAAGTTAACACAGCTCTTGGAGCTTGCTTAACTCAAAACAAGTGTGTTAATGCTCCAGCTAAAATATCACTCAAATATAAAATATTTGTTTATACCTCAAATTCATTTTCTCGGCTGATTTCATGTCTGCCCAAATGAGCCACAGCCCTACAGAGAACAGCAGCCAGGGGAGGGGTTCATCTTATATGAGGTCACATTAGGGGGAAACTAATTGGCTTGTTTTACCTCCAGCCAATATAAGAGTGGAGGGAAAAAAAAAGACAAAAACCAGAGAATTTTTTTACGTTCATATTTTACTTGTATACGTGCACACTGGAGACCCATCTGAGTGTCTAAACCTGCCTACAAAGTACATTTTGCATAATAGGTCCCCATAGGTCCCCTAATGGAGTTTTGTATTGCGTTTTTCCATGTTGGAAGACAGTTTGCAGTTTGCATAATCCCACACATACACGTCTGATGTATTTAATGCAGACTGATTGCTGTAACCCATGCACTTGAGTGCCTTTGGCCCATATCTTATCTTGGACATAACACCACATTGAAAAATGGAATTATGGTTCTAGCACCCGCAGGGGGGAGCAGTGGCTCGGGTTGCTATGGCTCTAGGTTGTTGATTTGAGGATCTGATGATCTGGGTTTAAGCCTTGCTGTTAGCAGGTTGCTACACCAAATACTACCCAGCCACCGCATTCAGTGCCAGTCCCAAGCCCGGTTAGAGAAATGGGAGGGGTACGTCAGGAAGGGCATCTGGCTTAAAACCTGCGCCAGGTTGTGTGCAGATCGAGTGGTCCACTGACGGGAGTGACTGAAAAAAAAAGTTCTAGGACACGTACAGCCTTCGTACACTACAGTGTAAAAGTCTCGTTCCCCCTTATTTCTTAATATTTTGTTTCTAAAGAGCCAGACTTTCTTGAATTTCAATGCAGTTGTCAGGAATAGTTCTTCAGGCTTCCTGAAGGACCAGTTTCAGAGGAATGTTTTTTGTTTGTTAAGCCTTACAGTGACCTATTAATCATTTAAGCATTAAAAAAAAAAACATTAAACTAAAGGCATGAAGCAGTGAGAAACGGGTGCAGATGATGACACATGATCAGGGCCGGTGATTAGTGTACTGCTGATGCTGAATGCTCATTGGTTGGAACAGATGAAAGGGGAAATGAGGTTGCTGCTAAAGTTGGTATATGAACAAACCCATTTCTAAGTTTTATCTTTAGACATTTTGCAGCCTTCCCTTTGGAGGGCCTGTTTAAGACTTTTCTACAGTACTGTCTATGCTATGATGTATAGCATACTACTAAGGATTATTTTTTTCCTTTTATTTATTTTTTGCAATGTAAGCTCAAGAGGTTTTAGAAGCACCATGAAACTCACGTGCATTCCAGTGTTCATTTTTCTGAGGATTTTGGCATGTAAAGATGAGCAGGACGTTTCAGAGTCTGTTCGAGTTTCAGCCTGTTCTGATGACTCGACATCACTTGGACCTTCTTTAAACAAACAAAACAAGGCTCTGAGCTCACGGCTTTTATTATCAGCAGGTGTTCTGCGGTGAGCCTCTAAAAGCCAGCGCTGCCACTCGCGTTCTGTTGCAAATCACTCACTGGTCTGTTTGTTGTTGGGATTTAACTTTGAAATCTCTAGGTGATTCAAGATTAGGACAAGGTCGCGCTGAGTCATACTCGCTGCAAAATATGGACTGAAAAAAAAAAAAAACAGCCTCGGAAATGCTCGAGTCCCGCTTAAGATAACGACAAAATGTTTTTAAAATCTCATTTAGTTACACATAGACATTCCTAGAAAGGTAACTACAAGGATGATGTCTATAATCCATCTTTATTAATAAATGTCTTTGCTGAACTGCACATTGAATGCTTGATTTTATTTATTTTTTAAACAACCTGTCAGAGGAAACCCCAAGATTACCGATAGCTAAGTTATGAAGCCGCTAGTGAAAGCCGCTAGTACAAGCTTGCTTGTACAATATCAAAGCAATCGATGTCCAGGAGTCAGGCGAGCAGGACTGAACGTTACCGTCCGTCCTCTGTTAATCACACTAATGCTAGCCAACCAAAAGAAATCTGTGAGACCTTTTTCTTATGTGAAAGAAGGCAGATAGCTCTTTACCGCCACCGTATACGTTGCTCATGAGCAGAAGTGGGAGGTAACTGAGGCTACATTTATTTTGTTATTGTACTTAAGTAGATATTTTGCATATTTTTTACGTGTAGTTTTATGAGAGGATATTTAGATTTTTACTTTTACTCCACTACAATGTACAACGAATACCTGTACTCTTACTTAACTACATTTCTGCATAGAGTCGCGTTACACAACCGCGGTGGTGTGTCGCATTTGAAGCGGAAATTTCTCCACCTGCTGTCTATTACTGTATGCTCACGTGACTTGAATTTGAAGCTGAGAACTTACATAGTTTTATTCAAGGTAACATGTAAATGGAGTACATCAGTTTTTACTTGAGTAATACTTGCTTTTGGAAGTCTATACTTTTACTCAAATACAGGATGCGTTTACTTTGCCTACGTCTGCCCATGAGCAGCATTTCAAAAATATGCATAGATTGGCAGCAAGAACCAAATCCTTGTGTTATAATCCTCGTTGTGTGATACTCGAGAGGTAGTTATTGGGTAGGGATTAGCAAGATCTACAGTATATGGGGAGTAAAAGGGGCAGGAAATGAGGTAATATTACAGCAAACTTAGGTTTCAACAGTGCTTTCAACCCTGGCTTCAACAATCACTTTTCACGCTCATTCGTTTTCTAAGAATGGATGAGTGTGGCACGGTGATGCCTAGAACCCCAAGAACCAGAATTTGACTTGCAATGCAGTCTCGTCTTGTATTCACTTTGGATAAGTACCATGTGCTAACTTTGGGTAACAAACTTTAAAGTTGCTACAAAAACCTAAAATCCATGTAAGAATGCTAAAACATGAAAATTATATAAATATTAATAAATCAGATAAGTTTATCATTATGTTGCTCATTGCTAGAGCTGTGAATGGTAGATAAATTGTTAATTTGATTAGATTTTTAGGTATTGCTATTTTATCAATTTGATTCCATTCAAATTTCTATTTGATTTATTCCAGACAGATTTTCAAATGATTAAAGAAAACCTACAAAAATATGTAATAAACATTAAAATGTTCTGAGTTGTAATTGTTTAAATGTCACAAATCTTACGTTTGTCCACCCTCCAGTCCAGTAGGTGGCGGTACCGCACATAAACTCAAGAAGAAGACACCATACCGTTGTAAAAGACAAGTATTTTCAAGAACACGGAAACGGTTTATATTTTCTGCAAAAGCTGTGCTAATTTTTATTTTTAAAGCGTTTGTCAGTTTTAGACCGTTAAACATTTGTAAGTTTAGCTAAATAATTGAAGAACTCGATCGATTTTGAATATAAAATAAGATTGTAATGGTGCAGGCAAAGTGAACCCATGATACAAACCTTTAGCGCCATGTGTTCAGCACGCTGCGTCTCAGCTGCCTGATATCTTCATCAACCCCGGAGCCGTCCTTCAGCGAGGTCTATTATTTACTGTAGCAGAACTCCAGCCAGTCTGTCAGCTACCGCTTGATGAAGATTGAGCGGCCGTGCTTCCATTGTGTGCGTGCGCGTGTGTGCGTGTGAGAGAGACTAGAAAGATCGAGAGGGTGTATGTCTGAGAATGTTATACGACAAAACCACAACCGCTTTCTCGAACCTCATTGTAACACTTGAAGCCGCACCCATGGTCTGGTCTGCGCCGGTCCGTGTTCCAGTTCTGCAATAGAGCTTAGGAAATCTTGCATAAAGTTTGCAAAAAAAAAAAAAGAATGTAAAATATTACAACTTTTCCAGACTATATTTTATATTGTCAGTGTTAAAAATATGGGATTAATTATTTTTTTAAGAGAGACGTCTGGAAACATCTCACGCTTAAATTCCAGATAGGATATCCCAGATCTGTTCATCGTTATAATCGTTAAGGTTAATTATTTATTCAGAGCAGTTTGTGTATTTAAGTCATTGAATTTCGTTCTCATGTATGTGTGTACTGTATTCAACTGATGCTTTATTATATGTTATGAATACAATTTTGTATAGAATTAAAAACTATTCATAAATTGTGTATCATAAATTGAGCCCCGCCCAATGTGTAGCCAAATTATAGACATTAAAATGAGTTTGATGATAAAAATCTAAATTTATGTAAAAGTTTGTGAAATTTATAACTTTAATTAATTAAATTATTTATTTTTATTTGACACTGCATGCACACCTGATTGTAGTTGTCAGTTTTGTCAACAATTGGGGAACATGGCAAGACGCACCAAATTTCAAGTTTCTTTGCACGTTTTCAGTTATTTATTTTTATTTTTTGCTAATTTTAATGTTACTGTTTTAGTATTAATCCTGAACTACCAAGTTAATGAAAACGAGATGGCAACGAGGTTTTAGTTTTAAATGTTATGACAATGCCTTGTGTTTTGGCGGCTCAGTGAATGTCGACCGGAGGACGTCCCACGGTTGTACAAAAAGGGAATAAATGCAGTGTTTATTATTGGCCTCCACGGCCCCTAGTTGGATTAAAGAGGTTGTTAGAAGGATGGATGGATGGATGAATGGATGGATGGCTTGTGTTTTAGATTAAAACTGCAAATCTGTTGATTTAAATTTTTTCATTTTGCTCAATGATATGGAAAAAGAAATGACATTTAAAATGTATTGTTTTAATCAGACATTGTTTAACTGGATTAATCTTTTCGACTGGAGGCCGAGTGGCCGAGTCTACTGCTAATACTACCGCTACACACACCTGACGTTTGTAACAAGCCTTCCGTCAGTGCCACTATATAATCTATTCATGTTGCACAACAAAGCCTGACCTGTACAGTGCATGTACAGTACTCTCCATGCTTATTGAGGTTTCTTACTGCTTTCTGTTTTTCCCCGACTCTCAGATGGCTGCTCTTCAGAGTCCATTCTACGGGGACAAGATGAACCTGTACTCGCTGTGTAAAAAGATCGAGCAGTGCGACTACCCTCCTCTGCCATCTGATCACTACTCGGAAGAGGTGAGACGTTTCAGATCAGACTTCACTCATGTTACGGTTTGTGTGCAAAATGCATCAGAGTAAAGAAACTTCCGCAACGACAAGAAAATAATGGCAGTGAACAGAAACCGGTTTTCTAAGGAAATCGTAATCCAGATATAGAAAGCGTAAATCACAGATGGTGGTTCTCAGACTTGCTTTTGTAACCACAGGTAAAAGCGCACAGGCACAGACTCCGCTTTTGAATTTCCTGATGTCATATTATGGAAATTTTTCTTTCTGTTTGGAGAGATATTATCAGAAACCTCAAATTAGTTCTTTTTCTACAGACACAGCAACACAAAAGAGATTTTGTTTGCAATAAGCCTTTAAGCATGAGTAATTTTCTCCCAAGATTTTGTCCCTAATTTGCTTTGTAGTCGTTTCCCAACTCATCGCTCTAACAGGACGCTCTCCCATCGAGTCAACAGCTACCAAGCGTCCAGGGTGAAGACTGTCCCGTGCTTCCTCAGAGACACTTTCTCCAGCCGACCGCATCTTTTTGATTAAATAAAAAGTTCATATGGGGGCTCGTGTATAACACGCTAGGAGAAAAGCGCTATCTGCCTCCTTCCACTCGCGTTATGCCCATGATTGATGTAAAAGTGCGAGTGTGCCATCCGTCATCCCCGACAGAGCTCTCTAGACTCCTGACTGCAGATTTTTGTAGAAACAACCAGGAAGCGAACTCTTGACTTTTGATAATAGGATATAGGAGTTAATAGTTAAAAAATTAAAACGAATCATTATCCAATAATTACGTTTATTATGGGGAAAAAACGATTTGGATCTATATATTTAACAAGTTGTTTAACAGAAACGCGTTAATGGGAATGTAAGAGTGCACGGCTCTCTATTAGTCGATGGGGTCTAGTTCAGGTTTGATGCCTCTAGGGGCAGCAGCAGCACTCGTATTATTATTATCATTATCATTGCATTGTATTATTATGATGATGATGATTATGATTATGAATTATGGTTATTATTATTATTTCCAAAATTTTGAAAAATAAAGCACGCATTTAATGTAATATAATCTGTGCAATTAGTAATTGCATGGTGAGTTAAAAATACTAAATAATTACAGTAATAGTATCCTTCAATTAATTTCATGTTGTAGTCAAATATATGAAGCTGTTTAATGAAAACAGTGATTATTATTATTATAATTATTATAATAATTATTATTTTTTTACATTTTCCTTAAGTATACCAAAGATTAAAGTTCCTTATCAACTGTCCTGATTTTATAAATATCCTGATTTATTTTACATTTTGTTACAACTCTAAACAATCTAAATTTTAAAATGAATAGATAATTCGTAAGCTCGTACCACAAGAGTCGCTATGCTGCCTGCCAACGCGGGATAGTTTCGAGGATTATAGAGGAACTAAAACATTGTACCACCTGAAATGTGAACATAGAGTATATAATTTAAAAATAAATATTAATAAAAAAAAGATTGTGTGACGATACCTGAAATACGATACATCACTCAATAGATCTTTCGCCATCTCTAATAACACTGATAACACTGAGTGTAAGAAACTATGAATGATGATTTGATTCACTTTAGATGAGAAAGTCGTTCTTTACAGTATATACACAGTAGTTTACAAAATAAAAAATGGCAAAATATTGTTGATGACAGCTGTTTTAAAGGTTACTGTTTCCTTAAACCAGGTCTCAAAGCTTCTCCGAAGTGTGTGTGTGTGTGTGTGTGTGTGTGTGTGTGTTAATGCTCAAGCGGACATAGATAAAGCTCTCAGATAAAGCAGCTTTTAATTCCTTCCATCCATCAGCTTCACTCCTCTTCCAAATATGCTGTTTCAGTGTCTATGTAAATGAGTGGGCGGGGATCTTCTTATATGATGTCACAATAGGGGGAAATCTAATTGGCTTGTTTAAACTACATTGATTACAGAAATGGAAAAAGAGCATAAACAGGATTTTAGTGTACACACACTGGAAACCCAAATGAAAGTTTCCAAACAACAGACACAAATTTAGCAAATAATAGGGTTCCTTTAAATTACATGACGGTCAATTATGCGTCAGTTCTTTTATTTGAATCATCAACATTGAGAAAAGAGAAATTTTTGCAGCTTAAATAAACGAGTTAATTAAATCACTGAATAGATGAAGCGAGCCGGATTTTGTGGGTACTTTAAGGCTAAAGACAAGCTGTATTGCTGTAACAGTAAGAGGTCTGAGTAACCAAACACACCGTGCTGTAGTTCAGTCTGCTCAGACGTTCAGGCTTGTCTAGCTGACCTGTTATTGTGTGCTTCTACCAGATCTGTGGTCTGGAAATAAAAATACCGTGACGTGTTTTAACAGTCCGTCCTGTCTGAGCCCAGATGATGAAGCATCGCCCTGACATTAGTTGTACGTTTTCTAAACCGCCACCCGTCGCCGTCGTCATCAGCATTAGCGCGTGTCATCGTTCTCCGTTCAGTAGATCCGGACCGCTGAGACTCCACACACCCCTCGCCCACCCGGCCGCCCCGACACCCCACCCAGCCCCGAAAAAATGCGCCCTCCAGCATAGACAGAGGGCCTGCATCCATCTCTGTCTGCGTTTAAACAATGCTCCTGAAGGCGAACGGCAAAAGACTGTCAGTCGCTCGGCTTTGGTGTGTCATTTACCGTCTCCTGACAGACAACCCCTTTCCCTCATCAGAAAATCTGCGACTCTCACCCCTTTGTTTTTTTTTTTTTTCAATGTATATGAATATTTTACATATCTGCATCCTGATTTGCTTTACCCCCCCCCCATCTCTTGCGCACACACACACACACACACGCACACGCACACACACGTACACACACGCACTCCTCAAGCCATCCTTTTTTTTCTTTTCTTTCCCCCTCCACTAATTCTGCGGCGAGCTGGATTTGCATTTCACATGCCGCGCTGATTAGGAGACAGCAGCAGCAGCAGCAGCAGCCAGGCCTGCGCTCGAAAGAGCCGGTTGCCATGGTGATTAGGTATTTGGGGAGAGGGGTATTTTTTTTTCCCTTTCTTTTTCTTCTTTTAATGATGCCGTTGTCGGGGCTGAGGTCGCTTCTCTGTCTCTCAGTAGCGCGGGAGTGTGAATTTTGGGGACTCGCTATAAGTGTGTGGAGCAGCGAGCATGTAGAAAGCTTTAGCCTTATTTCAAGCCTGTTTCTCGGCTCCTGAAGGAAACGTGACTTCACACGCAATCTCGGACGGACTCGGGTTCAAGGCTGGGTTGGGAAAAAAAAAATGTATTTCATATATATATATATTTAGGGAGAGAGAAAGATGAATACACAAATAATGTGTGTATATCAGTGTGTGTGTGTGTGTGTGTGTGTGTGTGTGTGTGTGTGTATATATATATATATATATACACACATACATATACACACACACACACACACTGATATACACACATTATTTGTGTATATAATATTATGTATATGTGTGTATATATGTTTTTATATATATATATGTATGTATATATATATATAAACGTGTGTGTGTGTGTAAAAAATACATATATAAACTTATATACACATGTTCTTTAGTTACTGTGTATGTTTAGTGTGTGTGTGTATGTATATATATATATATATATATATATATATATATATATATATATATATATATATATATACAATGTATATACACACACACACTTCAGGGTGAGAAAATTTGTATAAATATTTTAATACAAAATTTTTTGCTCGGGTTCAAGGCTGGGTTGAAAAATAAATAAATAAATAAATAATGGGAATACTGGGAAGAGAAATAATGTGTGTATATAAGTATATATGTTTTTTTTTACACACACACGCGCACACATATGCTAACTATATATATATATATTTATGTGTATGTTAGTGTATATATATATATATATATATATATATATATAATATAAATATATTTATAATTTATTATTAATACAAAATTTTTTGCTATACATTTAGATAGATAGATATGTATGTGTGTGTACTCATTTTTCGGCTAACTCTGTGTGTGTGTGTGTGTGTGTGTGTGTGTATATATGTTTTTATATATATATATATATATATATATATATACACCTGTGTTTGTGTGTGTGTGTAGGTGTGTCTATATATAAAATGTGTGTGTGTGTGCCTGGTCAGTGTGGTGTGAGTTTATGTGTGCCAGTTGTGTGTGTGTGTGTGTGTGTATTTCTATTGTTTTTGCATTTCATTTAATTAAATCAGTCATGTGACAGGATGTGACGCATGTGCGATGTTTAAGTGTACCCTTACCTCAGCATCGTCATCCTTCACTTATATCATTTCTCCTCTTTTCCTTCTCCTCCCGACTCAGCTGAGGAAGCTGGTAGATATGTGCATCAATCCGGATCCGGAGAAGCGGCCTGACATCACCTACGTGTACGAGATCGCCAAGCACATGCACGGTCTGACTCTGACCAACTGAATCCATCCTCCATCGTCTCCTCCTGTCTGTAACCCACTCTTCTCGGATGATGTTCGCCAGCCATTTTGTATTTTTTATTTTTAAGGGATTTAAAAAAAAAAAAAGAAAAAAAAAGAAAGAAATAATAAAGAAATCTTTGATGGCGCCATCGGTTCATGTTACACAATCACGATCACGATCGCTTCTTTACTTTTTACGAGGAGCTTTAATCCAAAAGGGTGGCTTTAACGAGTCCTCACGTCATTAGTGACTGTTAATTCGACTTCTGTGCGGCGGCGATGCCGGCGCCGAGTCACAGTAGGTGTACTTATAGTGCTACACACACTCACACACACACTTTCGCACACACTTGTACATGCACAACTTTCCAACCAAAGATTTCTACAATAGAGTTAAAGATTAACTATGCATAAAAAGGGGATATATACGTGGCTTTTATTTTATTTCCGAACAGAATTCGCCTTACACACAGAGCAAACCCGAAGCCTTAAATCTCTCTCGTTTTTTTTTTTTTGGGGGGGGGCGGGGCGGGGGGGGGGGGGGGATTTTGGTACAAACGCTGCAACACCCCTGATTGCTGAATGTGAAGTCTCCCTTGGTATTTCTCACGTTCCCCTGAAAAA
Source organism: Clarias gariepinus (assembly GCF_024256425.1). Classification (NCBI taxonomy): domain Eukaryota; kingdom Metazoa; phylum Chordata; class Actinopteri; order Siluriformes; family Clariidae; genus Clarias; species Clarias gariepinus. The sequence continues at coordinate 5,210,486 of NC_071114.1, forward strand.
AGAAAATCTTTTTCCCTGATTGAGTTGAGAATTAGAGAATTATCTTTTCTACAGTCGTTCTATTAAAAGAGAATGAAGTCATCATGCGGATTCATGCCATTTCTATCTGATCCAGTGTGCCTTTAGCGTGCACTTTTTTTTTTTTTTTTTTAGAAACAAGGGAACAATCTAGGTGTCGTTCATCATTTTTAAAACACTTCTGCCTGCCCGAACCTCCCGAATACGTTTTATGACTCATAAAAATCCAAGCCTTGTATACAGTTTACGAGTAAAACCTGTGTCTCAGTGAAGAGCTCAAAGCTGAACCATGGAATATTTTTCGATGCAGTTATGGACCAGGACTGATGAAGGAACATGAATAAAAAAAATTATAATAATAAAAAATATAAAAAAAAAAAAAAGTCTATCAGCTAGGCGATCTTTATGTGAATGATCACAATGCAAATGCACATTGCATCATTTTATTATTATTTTTTCTTTGTAATACCTTCTTTTTCTTCTTTCGACTTGATCGGTGCATTGATCTCAGGCACCGTACCCTCAGTGTAAACCTTAAGTGCCTTTTCTGAGACCCCGAGCTCGCCCTGCAGTACCTAATAAGGAGCGAGATCTGTTTTCAGCCTAATTAGTTGACGACTGTTTTTTAGTTTCGTTTAGTTGTTTTGTTTTTTTTCCCGCAGAGGTTTGTTTGGGCTCGTTTCTAAGCAGCAGGTATTTCCATCTTAAAAGCCATTCAGCTCAGTAGGAGGTAGACTCGCAGATCAGTCGACTCGCGCGTCTCGGTTAGTACGAAACTCGTCGTTCTTACAGGAATCCCGAGTGTTTCAGCCATTTTACACGGCGTCCCGTTTGTCTGTCTCGCAAACGCCTCCGATGCACTTTTCGTCGACCCTTTGTCGAAACATCCACGAGTGTTTCTTTACAGCTATAACAGCTTTTTTTTCTTTTCGATCTTTTTCGCATCTAAAGAATTCTCGATTTGCTGTGATAGTATCCGTGTACAAAAGAGTAGTCAAAGAGCATCGTGTTTACTTTTATGTTTATTATTATTTAGCTATAATCAGTTTATAACTTTATGCCTTTATTACGTTGTTAACAAAATAACAGTTCCCTCCTGTTGCCTCCTAAAAATATATATATATTATATGATATATGATTTAACTCCGAGACAGAGGGTCAGGGTGAAGAATAGTCACACGGAAGCGCTGAGGCATGTGTGTGTGTACAGTGCTTTTAGCGCTACAGGATTTTTAGCCGCAATGCCCAACGGTGATGTGTTTACATATGAAGCCTCTGCAAAACTTGGCTGTGGATCGTTTAAGACCGTGTCGTGTTCTTTAGCGCGTCACGTCGTGGAGATGTTCCTCAGATACACAGGCCGTTTTAAACAAGGTTTCGCAGGATTCTGCGCTGTCGGACACGCCTCAGTGTTTGTGTACACCAAATAAAGCAAACAAACAAAAACAAAAAAAAAAACAAATAGGGGTAAAAAAAAAAAAAAACATACTTGCAAACAAAAAAAAAAACAAACACCTGTTATTTATTTATCTTCTTTTGTTTAGTTGTTTTGTTCTTGATGTCTAACTCGAGATGAATTCTTTCCATGTTAACTAAAAAGCGAAATAAAAATGGAACTTCTTTTACGGCATAAGAAGCTGGTGGATTATTTCCTGTTCTTATTAATTTGCTTGTGGAAAATGAAACGTGTTTTGTTCTTCACACTTCTTTCTCACGCCCTCACTTCAACCGCGCCTGGTGCCGCGCTGACGTTATCCCGCGTTCAGGTGGGTTCATTTGTATCCTTTTGACAAACGCCTCCCGCTAGCCCCAGAGCGTTATCCCTGGGCTCTTTGCTCTGCACCACGCCCGCGGGACTTCGTTTAGATAATTCCCCCTTTGGCCTTCTATAGGCGCGGAACCCCAGCTCTCTTATTCTAATGAATTCCAGGAGGAGTACAGTTCAATTTCATCACAGGAAATTGCTCCCTTGGAACAGCGTCTACACCGAAAACAAACAAACCTAAGTGGAGGAATTGATATGGGGCTTGTCGGGGGCTGCGCCAGGTTATTTATTCCCTCCTAACGGGCTGAAAGTGAATATTGGCTGTGTACAAAGATGGTTTGGCAAACTTTCAGCAGACTCCGGTGCTATGGAGGAAATTTCATTCAGACTGTTACTCGGATGAGTTACACACACCCATCTAGTGGTAAGACATGAAGGTGCGCTGGTTTTATTGCTACGAACCTGGTTTTGGCAAACAACAGGAATACCGTAATGTTACTTAATTGCAAATTTCTTTACCACTATAGTTTAATCACATTATAAATATTTGAACTAATTACGTTAATGCAATTCACTGCAGTTGCCTGTATTTACCCTTGTAGTATAATAAAGTAAACATCCATGTGACTAATAATATTATCCTGTTTTGTATAATAAGGTATCTGCTATAACAAGAGGATTGATAATCAGAGGATTAAAGTTGTTTAGCCTTTGTTAGGGAGCTTCCTTCAGCCTCTTCTTTGGGACTTTAACAACAGAAAGGGAAACATACTTAACATAAGGAGCTTATAATAGAAGAAGATATAAAAAATTTTGATTATATCAGCAGTTTAAAGAATTTCAGTGAAAGTATCTGCTTGGATGAGCAGAAATTCTCTATGATCTCACTTGTATCTCGATATCTTTGGTTACATTTTTAAAAAGTAGTTTAAAATACAGGGACTGATTGACTTCCTGGAAAAATAATAGGGCTAAAAATATACTTTAAACTATAGAAATGCAATATTAATGTATGTTAAATAAGCACAACATGTTTATATATATATATATATATATATACACACACACAAACATACAGGATGATGGACAACCGAGCCTGACTCATGCCTATGGGGACCAAAGGCCAGCTTGTCTGGTCCGATCCCACAAAACAAGCCAATGCAGCACAACTTGCCAAAAAAAAAAACATCAATGTTGGCCATGATAGAAAGGCACCAAACTCCCAGTGCACCTCAGCCTATTGTGTACCTGCCCCGGCAAGCCACCGACCCGGCCTCCAAACTCCCCAGATCCCAAACCTGACGAGCTCCCACGGGATGCACCGGATGAACAGGTCCAATCTACGGAGGCTCCACCCTGCAAACCACAACACCCGAAGGATCTGCTGCCAGTATCCTGGTGCCAGACATCACAACCCCCCCCCCACAAAGGCCTCCTGCAGAGTCCTCCCCGGAGGGACCAAAACTGCCCCAGTGGCACAAGGGGGACCTCACACAATACTGGGCATAAAGTGTTACATATATGTAATGTTATAACATTAACATAACAACTATTTATTTTTTGTGCCATAATACTGTTCTCTAACCACAAAGTCAACTTGTCCATAGTTTATTTTAGAATAATGGATTTGCATGCATGTATATGTACAGTATGTATGTATATTCAAAAGTAAACAACTAAAACAAGTGCTGAAAGAAGTTTTTGAAATTTGTCAGTATATTTTGCCTCTGTATATGCGGAGCTGATATTTATCTCTTGCATCAGGCCTGAATATATTCTATTTTAGTCTATGTCCATCTCTGCCAAAGTCACAGCTTTTTCTCCTTTTTTAAAAATTTTTTTTACTCCCTTTTGTCCTGGCAGAAGAATCAGCTGCTGGAAGCATTTTAGAATTTTTTTCAGTTCTCCAGAACTTTCTACCGTGTTCCAACATCATGTCAGGAACTTGAAATTGTCAGAAAGTTTGTCACGTTATTGACTCGGGCTGTTGTCAGCAGAGCGGAGCAGAGCATGCATCGTTCAAGCCAAGAAAGAAAACTTCGGAGCACTGAGGGCAGGAGTGATGTTATGTAGGACGAAGACGTAAAGAATAGCCAGCAAACACAGTGCATTCTCTTTTTGGGTTTGCTCCCAGCAGATGGACTCGGAGAAAATCAGCTAGGTCCTTGCTAGAATTGTTGAAGGTTTGTTTCTTTCTGAAGTGTGAAAAAAGTGTGTAGAATTGGAATAGCTGGTAGCACAGACTTGGCAAAGAAATTACGTCTCCAAACATTCACACTTCTGTTTTTTTTTTTTTTTTTTTATAGATACATACAGCTTACTTTGAACTTAATATAGCCTGAGTAGCATGAACATTTTTTAGTTGTTTGTGCATGAAGTAAAAAAAACTGATTTGGAAAACACCTTGAATAGAGGAGGCTTTATACTGCACTTCATTGTATATCAATTAATAAAGACATAATCTGTCTAGGACTTTTGCACACTTAACGACAGCGTTGGTGCTCCAGTCATTTGGCATCGCGTGGCAACCTAAGCTGATGTTGCTCGACCAGGGGAACATCATGCAAACATTACAGCCTTTTCCCATACTGTAACTATTGGAACCAAATGCTTGGGCAGCGTTTCAAAAGAGCTCGGGTGCGGAGAGTGGCTTTACAGGTGGGCGTTAACTCACAGCTGCTTCGAGTTCTGGAGTGGCCCAATCCCAAATGTCACGTTCAGTTCTGTCGCCTGATCGCATCATACTCCTGAAGAGGAAACAGAGCTCCAGAGCATGCACGGAGACCAGAGAGATATTAGCTGGGGTTTTGGTTTGCTTTGCACATCCTAAATCAAAGAGTAATAATTAGCGCGTGCATATGAAGAAGGAAAAATGAGAAACGGGAGAGAATGTTCAGAGTTACAGTATGAGATAGATTTAAGCACAAGGGCACAAAGAGTTGTACTGCTATTGAAATCTGTAAATCCTACAAGGTTCCTTCTTCTTTATAGTCACTTTGCTCTACAGGTAAGTTAAATAGATAAAGGTGTATCGCCAGACCATGACCCTGACACTGACAGGTATAATGCCGTGTTTTTTATTCCTAAAAGTCTACTTTAAATCTTATATTGAAGATATATAGTTAACTTCTAAAAGGATTTTCCTATGTCACTTTCCATAGTGCTTCAGTCCAGTGAAATAAGGCGCCCTGGTCATAAAGTTGCTGTTGAGTTGTCCCCAAATAACTACAACCGTCCCTTTCATTTAGCCAGGTACTAAAGATGCGCTTTTAAGATGTGCGGCTCTTAAATTCCCAGCTAGAGCCGATATACAATCTCCAACAGTGCATTTAACATAAGGTGACACGGTTCTGCTGTGTTTGCTGTTCCCAGTGCAAAATGTTGTACGGATTTTTGTATTTATCTAACAATTCATCCATCCATCCATTTATTCATTAAAATGATCCAATTAAAAGATCAAAAAGTCAGCAACCAAGGGGAGATTGTTAGGCTGAACATATAGAACATATATCATCTAGGTTTAGACTTGCAAAACAACCTATGTGTGTGTGTGTGTATACTGTGCATATACAGTAGTACAAATTAAAAGTTTGGACAAACCTTCTAATTTAATGTTTTTGTTTTGTGTGATTTATTTTCTACATTCTAGAACAATACTGGAGATATTAAAACTATGAAATAACACATAGAATTATGTAATTAAGTAACAACAGCGATTTGCAGTTATTTAAAGATACAGAGGTCAGCTGTTCTGGAACAGTTCTTGCAAGAACAGTATTGTGTCAAGTGCATTTGCGAAACCCATCAAGCACCATGATGAAACTGGCTCTCATGAAGACCTTCCCAGGAAAGCAAGACCAAAACTTCCCCCTGCTGCATAGGAGAAGTTCATTTAGAGTCACCAGCCTCGGAAATCACCAATTAACAACCAGAACCTCAGATTAGAGCTGTTATGAAGCTTTACAGAGCAGAAGTACTGTAGATACATCTTAATATCACCTGTTCAAAGGAGATTATTGCATGTTTTACAATGTAGAAAGAAATAAAAAATAAGAAAAGGCACCATTATTGGGAATATTAATATTGGTACTGGGTAACCTTTCCTCTCTCAAAGCAGCTTCCATTCTTCATGGCATAGAATCCACAAGACATTTAGGCATTCCTTGGTCATGTTGACATAATTGCATCACAAATTCTGCAGATTTTTTAAGTTAGGGTTCATGTTAAGAATCTCGCTTTCTACCACATCCCAAAGATGTTCTACTGGATTCAGATCCGGTGACTGGAAAGGCCACGGGAGAACACTGAACCACTCAGTGTCATGTTCGTGGAACCAGTTTGAGATGTTTGTTTGCTTTGTGACACGGTGCATTATCATGTTTGCAGCAGTCATTAGAAAATGGCTGAATTGTGGTGCACAGGGTCAGCAGTGATGCTCAAATAGGCTGTGGCATTCAAGCAATGACTGACTGATATTAACAAGCTCAATGTGTGACAAGAAAACTTTTCCCACACTGTTACATCACCTCCACCAGCCTGGACTTTTGACAGAAGGCAGGTTGATCCATGGATTCCTGCAGTGGCTTCCTGAGTTAATGTAGCCTTTCTCAATCCAGTCTGGCCAGTGTCCATTGACCTCCCTCATCAACGAGACGTTTCTGTCTTTCTGTCTGGCACCAACAGTCATGATCCAGACATAATAACTAAGGTCACAATTATTCACCGTTCTGATGGTTGATGTACATATTACCTGAAACTGCTGACACGTGTCGGCATGATTTTCTGCATTACTCTCCTGACATATACTGTAATTGGCTGATTAGATAATTGCATAAATGAGTAGGTGTACAGGTGAGTGTACATATACAGTATGTCTAAAAAGTTAGAAACCAGTGAGCACCATACATGGGGAAGGGCAATTGGTTGATCCTGATATATGGATTTCCTCCTGGTATGCAGTATCTACATTACCAAAAGTAGTCAGAAGATGGAAACCAGATAGACCGTTAGCAATAGGTATGGACACCCAGGAGACACTGATGCACTAGAGTGAAGGCTAGTTTGATCCAACTGGACAGAAGACTTGATTTTAGTATAAACCACTGAACGTTTTCTGACAAAGTAGCAAGGTGTCAAAAGTCACAAGTTTACTGTGTATAGGACTATTGTTTCTGTAGACTGCTCAGGGTGCGCATGCTGACCCCTTACCACCACCAAAGGTTCAATGATCCTGGTCTGATGTTTGCTTTTACATCATGGGGATGGTTAGGTGTATTTGTGTTGCTTACCTGGGGAATAGATGGCACCAGGATGCACAATGGGAAGAAGACAAGCTCACAGATGCAGTGTGATGCTCTGGGCATTTACATTACCGTTTACATCACTTGGCAGATGCCCTTATCCAAAGCGACTTACATTTACAGTATGTAAGCAGTTGAGGGTTACAACCCAACTGTGGCACCTTGGTGGTGAACCTGGGACCTTCCAATCAGTATTCCAATGCCTTAACCAATGAGCTACCCTGGCCAATGGCCAATGTTTGGCTGGGTCCTGGCATTCATGTGGATGTTACATAGACATGTACCACCTACCTAAACATGGCTGCTTACCAAGTTACTCTCCTTCATAGCAGTAGTACGGTTTCATCAGTGGGCTCTATTCGAAGAATAATGTTGCTCTGCCACACTGCAAAAACTGTTCAGGAATGGTTTGATAAACATGACAAAAAGTTTAAAGTGTTGACTTGGCCTTCAAATTCTCCAGCTTTCTCCGATGATCTGTTGGATGTGTTAGACAAAAAAATCTGATCCTTAAACTTGCCATCATGCAACTTACTGTACAGGACCTAAAGGTACTGTTGCTCGGTAGCAGATACCATAAAATAGCGCCTTCTAACAGACTTCTACAATATTAGAGAATCAGTGTAAAATTAGTGATTTAATAGGAAACAGTGATTTTGACCATCACATAGTTGTTAGAGAGACAGGCAGATTGGTTTAAATATTTTAGAAGCTCTTCGTCTGTCCAGTTTTAGTCAGTTTGTGCTCACCGTTCCTGTTCCTGGCTGACAGGAGCTATCCCTGTGTTGTGTTCTGCTGTTTTAGACCATCTGTCTCACGTTTTAGTAATGTTTTGCATTCTGAAATTCTTTACTAATCAGGACTATCGTAAAGACTAGTTATTTGAGTTATTTTCAAACCATATTTTTTTTCATGTCACTGTGTGTAAACTGGGGGAATTTTCTTTAATACCCAAACACACCGGTCGGTTCATCAGGCACCGGTGACTGCGCCACTGGCAATAAATTGTCTCTTTATATTTACTTTATTTCTCATCGAATAGCAGAGGTACAGGTGTCCGTATTACAGTGACCACTTACCGTACACACACACTCACACACACATCACCGTCGACAGGCATTGCATCTTTTTTTATTATTTTTTTTAATGTGGCCTCTAATATAGTTTTAAAGGCTCTCCCACCTCCGCTTTCTCATATCCTGTGGAATGACGAGGCGCTCCTGGAGGCCGCCGTGTTTGCGGATCTCCCCTGCACGTCTGAGTCTGTGCGGCTTTGTGTTTTGGACTCGGTTTTTCCAGTGCTGTAATATTGTACAGGTCCCCAGTAAATCAAAACCATTAGCAGATGCTGTGTGAGCCCCGAGCTTTAGGAAGCGTGAATCGTTTTCGGGGAGCTTGATTTACGCAGCCAGCTCGTGACCACAGACATTCTTTCGTAAAAGCGGCTTGCTGGAGTGCAGGCCTGTGTATGTGTGTGTGTGTCCTTGTACAGTATGTGTGTCTGAGCATTCCCACGGTTTCATTTCTTAACTCTTTAATGTATACTATTCATTGGGCCTCCTTTCTTAATGTATATATTCTTAGTATATAAAAATATATAGCATTAGAATAAATAAAAACAAAAATTATTTAATGTATTGTGTTGTATGTATTGTGTAATGTATATGTCAGGTATGTATTTATATATATAGTATATTATATAAGGTATAATTCAAGTTTCTAATGATCTGTTTTAATTATTATTATTATTATTATTATTGTTGTTGTTGGTATTATTATTATTATTATTATTTGCAATTGACCCCCCGCCATAAATAACACACAGGATAGATAGATAGATAGATAGATAGATAGAGTAGATGGCAGTAAGACTGTGATAGCATACCGTACATTTAATGTACATTATATGCAGTCAGGCAAAAAAAAATTTATACACATTCCAGGTTAAGAAAAATAGTATGATGTACTATGTTATATTACATTAATATAATAGTAATACCAGTATCATATAAATATCTCAATATCTCTCTCTCTCTCTCTCTCTCTCTATATATATATATATATATATATATATATATATATATATATATATACGATAATATTATTACTATTATAAGCATGCATTATATATATATATATTACGTTTATGAGAGCAAAGCCCGCAAGCAAGCAAAGAACCTTTCTGCTAATAATGAATGGTATATGAAGACATACAGTGGGCGTTGGTGGCTCTGTGGGTGGTGTCTCACCTGCCATGAGGTTCGAGTCCCAGTATGCGCCCAAACCTCAGCCACTGGCTGCAGTGCTGATAGAAAACCTTGGTGAAATAGGAGAGTTGCTTCAGGAAGGGCATTCAGCATAAAACCTGTGCCAAGATGTTCTGCTGTGGTGACCCCTTGATGGGAGCAGCTTGAAAACCAAACAGCATATGAGAACGCACAGTGTATTTTAGGGTTTTTTTTTTTTTTTTTTTTTTTTTTTTGCTGAAATGTGTGCCACCTGAAATGTGTGAATCACCATAGTTGGAGGTAAAACACCTGTCTTGGCCAAGTTCCTCTGCCTGAGGAGAAGACTGAGAGCGAGCAGTTGCTGACACACATATCTGACTCTTAAGGTGAGAGTGGTTTTAAAAGCGGTTTGCTCTGGCAGGAGTGCAAAAACAACCTGCAGAATCAGAGAAAACATCTACATGCTTCTTCTTATTCTTCTGCTTTTTTTCTCTTTAACCGTCACTGCCGAAAACCTGACAGTAGTATTGGCTGAGAGGAAGAGGGGGGTCATGACGGTTATTATGAAAACTCAGCATTTGTTCATAATTTTAGTAACAGAATAAAATAAGTGGTTGTGAAGTGGTTACAGCACTGTGGCCTCGCACCTCAAGGTCCAAAGGCTTTGATTTCTGCTTCAGGTCTGTGTTCCCCCTGGGCTTGGTGGGTTTCCTCTGGGTACTCTGGTTTCCTCCCACAGTTAAAAGACATGCAGATGAGGCTGATTGGCAGCCTGTAGTATGTTAGTAAGTGTGTGTGTGTGTGTGTTTATATGTCTCGCGAAGGATTGGCACCCTGTCCACCTCATGTCCTGATTCTCATGGGGAAGGCTCCAGGCTTCTCGTGACTCTACACAGAGAGAACAAGTGAGAGAGAGAGAAATCGGTTTCACGCTATAGAGCTGTGCGCATCTATCTTACTCTGCAGTGAAGTTTATTATATTAATAAAGTTAAAAGGTCTTCATCATTTTTCTGTCTTGGCAGTGGTTCTCCTTCTATTCATATTGCTTCTAGTCTGTTTAATAATGCACAACTACAATTCTCTGTTATACACTGCTTAGCCAACAAAAAATGATTCCTCATGCTCCCAGTACCACTCTTTCACAATTTAAGTTCTGGAATATGTCCAGGGTATAAAAAAAAGGCATTCAGGGCATTCAGGTCGTCCTCTGACTTCACTTTATTACCATAATAACGTTTCTAAGTCTAGACATGAGCAACTGATCAACCCCAGATCATAACACTACCTCCAGAAGTTTGTACAGTGGACACTATGCATGATGGGTGCATCACTTTCTGTGCTCCCCTTCTTACCCAGATGCGGACATCGCTTTGAAATAGGCTCATCCTGGACTCATCGGGTCACATGACTTTTTCCATTGCTCCAAAGTCCAATCTTTATGCTTCCTATGCTCTCCTGATTAGTCTTACTAACAAGTGGTTTATATCTGGACACACGTATGTTTAGTCCCAATCCAGTCACATTGTCGGCATGGAAATGTCCTTATTTTCACTATAAACATATCTCTGGTCATTTTTCCAACATGCATCTTTACTAATCTTTCTACAAAGTTGTAGGTTTTAGCACAGTCCGCCCAGGCTTTAATAATGTGTTGGACAGCTCTTAACCCAATTCTCATCCAACATCTACTGTATGTACTGTATAATTTGTATGTTATGTTAATTCATTTTGTTATAGTCACGTGTGTTGTACATGACACTATAATCGTTCCTCGGGCAATTCCATCGTCAAGTTTATTGATCAAGTGTTTCTATTCGGCTTTGCTCAGTGATTTACTCCAAATTGACAAAAATTTCTCGAGACAAAACAAGACAATTATAGCTTGATGCATATCAAGGAAACACACTTGTTTTCATATTAGCTTCTTGGAAAATCTAATCAACAACCTGGAATGAACTAAACATTCGTATCACTCTTAATGACATTCCGAGGAGTTGGGTGTGAAACACATGTAATATGCATTTATGCAAATGTCTGAATGGGAATTATTTCTTGAATACGTTTAAAGGCCAAGATTAGCATACAGAGTCATAATTAACTGTTTACAACTCGGCTCCCCTTGAGCTTACCCAAACAGGGTTTTTTCCCTCTTCCTTTTTTACGCCATACAAGTCAGTCAAAACTTGCCTTTCCAATTAACCGTACCATGAAGTTCGTTTTTCTATAGACACAGCTTCTGACGTTTCCCTGACTTATTTGAACTAGAGCTGGTCCGGGGAGCAGGATCGTTCTGGAGGAAAAACCGACAGTCTCCGTCTAACCTTTTCCTCCGTCTCCCCGGTGGCAAAGGGTGGTGGAAGTTACCCTGATTAGTTTACAGTCTAGTCACAAATCAGCATAATAAAGATTGCGACATGAGAACGGGATCTAACGTTCTCGAAGCTAGTGCCTTCAAAACCTCCGGAACTGCTAAAACCTTGCTCTTCTGGCAGCATCCAGCTGTGTTGCAGCTCTTTCTCGAGATCGAGTACATCATAGCCCCCTCCGGGTGTACTCACCTCCTGGCTAGGGCTGTAAGAGTGTTAAAAAAAAATCAAAATTGGATTTTAATCCTACAACCCAATACCAGAGTTTTCAGTCTAACAGTGTGTCTGGTTTCCAATAGACTAAGGTTAAGAGAACAGAACCTTTTAAAATAGGCTTGTATCTAGTGCTGGTTTCTGATTTTTACTCGGTATACTAGCCGCAATCAGAATTATTGGCACTCTTGCGGAAGATGGATTTTAAAAGGTTTTGTAGTTAATTTTCTTAAAGACAAAATGGGAGAAAAAAATCCAAAAAACATTATTATTAATAAAAATATAGACCTGAAAACATTCGTATGCACATTTAGGACAATAATTAAGAAGCGAATTATGTAGCAAACCTGCTTGGAAGACCTTTCCCTCCATGCACAGTGAGACCGATAAAGAAATTTCTCCATGGATCACAGTTGGAGACCATTATTGCATTTTGGGGTCACCGATTCTTCCAGTCCACAATTATACGCCACTTCCATGCCTACAAAGGATTAGCCAGAAGAAAGCCTTTTCTTTTATCTAACCGCAAACATAAGCATGTGGAGTTCACTAGACGGTACCGGAACTGGCTTATGGAGTCAGATAAGACAAAAAAAAACACAAAAAAAAACACTATATATATATATATATATATATATATATATATATATATATATATATACTGTATATATATCTATATATCTATATATATTTATATATATATATATATATATATATATATATATATATATATATATTGTATATATATCTATATCTATATCTATATATATATATATAAAGCTTTTGGGACACAACGATCAAAGTAGGTTTGTTGTAAGAAAGCAGGATGGCGATACAGACTTACAGACTTAATGATGTCGTGCTTTTCCTCCAAAGACCCTGGGAACATTACTAGGATACACGGGACCGCGGAGTCCGCAAGGTACCGAGATATTTTTTAATGAAAATCCGTCGGCTTCTGCCGAGAAGCTACATGTTTAATGAGCACAGAAAAGATTGGCCTTTTGACATGACCATCCCAGTCCCCTGACCTAACCCCTGATGAAAACCCGTGAGCTTTACCGAAGAGCAGAGGCCACAAAGAGAGGACACATGACCCTGGAGGGTCTGGAGAGATTCTGTAATGAGGAGTGTCTCAGATAACCCCGCTCTGTATTCTCCGATCTCATCAAGCGCTACAGGAGCAGACTTGCTACTGTTATGTTGGGGAGGAAGCACGCAGATGTGGAGGATTTTTATGCATCTGGAACAAGGGTACCAATAATTTTGCAAACTATAGCACATTTCATACACAATGGTAATTCAAAGTGCTTCACATAAAAGAGAAGAAAATAATCATAAAAAGAAATAGAAAATAATAGCATTAAAAGGTATCTTTTGGTTAATTGGTAGTATTTCGAATTTTATCACAAAACAAAGTTCGGATCGACAAGGTAGGATGTTGACCTCTGATCCCGAGTGTCTCCGTCTCACCATCCGAAGGAACTCGCTATCTTGTCTTGCTGAAGGCACAATCGGGAACGCGGCTGATTGGACCCCTGTTAGCTGGAAAGCACCTTTGTTGTTTCTCTGTGTCTGTTTGTTTCGTGCGTTCCCGCTTTGCCGCTTGTCATACTCACATGGTGACGGAAGACGAGCTCTCTCTGGTGTTCGTAATTATCCCAAACTTCTCTGCGCCCTGCTATGTAAAAAAAAAAAAAAAAAAAAAGTGCAGGAGCTCAGAAAAAAAAGCGTGCTTGTTTGTTTGACTTGTTTCTCTTTCCTTCTTTCTTTCTTTTATTGTGCGTATCAAAGTGCTTCACCGAATACAATGTATAACTTTTAGCTGTTTGTTTGTAAAGCGTGTTGTTAGTTAGTTACATCCTTAAAAAAAACATTTTTTTTCATATCTGATTTCTTTAAGCCCAAAAATATTAGAGTTAAGGGGAAGTACAAGAAAGAAAAGAAAGAAAGAAAGAAAAGAAAGAAAGAAAGAAAGAAGGAAAGTTCCTTTTTTTAGCCCAGCATTTAACACCCAGATCGTATGAACCCAGGCTTGCTAAGACCCGTCTTTTGTGTAAATCTGAATGTTTGTGTAAAAGGCATGAAATCACATTAACCGCTTTAACAAGAGAGCCTGAAAAGACTCTCGAGCCGTGTGCGAATTCTTCCCACGTCTGCGGTGAGGAGTGACACAGCCGGCGCGAGCTCAAACTGGGCCGGCTTCTCAGCGTGAATCCGCTAGCAGAGCAAGACCACTGTCTCGCAGCACACAGGAAGTCTTCTACCGCTGCTCTCTGGCCCCATTAGTACACGGGCACGCTAGGTGAAGCTCCAAAACCACATTCATTATTCATGTGCGCCCAGGCAAAGGCCCTGATAAATTCTCACTTTAAGTGACAATGAGTGACAGATCCTGTTTTTCTCTCTCTCTCTCTCTCTCTCTCTCTTTCACACACACACACACTCTCTTTCTTTCTCTCTCTCTTCACGATGCACTGGCCAAAGGTCTTGCCCGATCCTCGGCTAATGACCAGCATGATGTATGTTCGATGGAGCGGCGATCCGGCTTTCTTTGGAAGCTTCCAGCGCAAACTCCTCATTAGCTCGGACACACAGGGTTAAGGCCGGAGGAGAAGGATGGGGGGGGGGGTGATGGGGGGAAGGTGGCTTTGCCAGGTGATGGAGCAAACTGAGGGCTGAGGGAGGGAGAACTATTTAATAATGCGGAAAATATGATAGCTTTCATTCTCCTGCTCCTTCTGGAAAGACAGACAGACAGACAGACAGATGGACGGACGGATGGACAGAGACAAATAGACAGACAGACAGACAGACAGACCACCAGCAAAGGGAATTTTCTCCTGAAGCCTTGAATTTTGAATTGTAATTTAAAAACCAAAATAGTTGCTGGCTTTAACTACTCGTGTGTATTTATTTTTCTTTTGGTGAATTATTTATGTTCGAGAATATTATTCAGTAACTATTATGAATTATTTAGTAACTACAGTCAAACTAATAGTGCAGGCTATATACTTAGGAATAGAAGACACAACCTAGAGAATGGATTAAAAATTTTCCATTATTATTATTATTATTATTAATATTGTAAGGTCAGTGCAGGGGGCCTGGAGCCTTTCTTGTGCATGTACAACCTGGATGCGTGTCAACTCATCATAGCACACAAGCACACACACAATCGTACATTTTGGGCAATTTGCAAACCCCAACCCACCTACTGTGCATGTCTTTGGACTGGACCACCAAGCACCTAGAGAACATGCAAACTCCACCAACACCAGACCAGGGGTCAGATTCGAACCCGCGACCCTCATTATACAGTAACTATAAGATCACTTGCACCGCAATTAACACAAGCAACGACATTGCCACGAAGACTCTAAAGCATACCATTCATGCATTTTAAATTCCCTTTTTCAATTTTCTCAATGTACATCTGAAACCGCGCTGTGACGTCCTGAACGCTCTGAAACTCCCACCGGTTTCAGACTCACAGCAGGGAAAAGGAAGGAGCTGCCAGACAGCGAGAGAGCTGTTCCGTCATCACAAGAGTGAAGAACAGGACATGACTGCAGAACTGCGTGCGCTAGATGAATCCGCGCCCAGTGTGCGGCCAGCTTTGAGAACCGCGTCTCTAAATCCACGTTCGCAACCTCTCTAGGGAAAACATATGCATAGCATGAGAAGTATTTATTTAACCCTCCTCTGTTCATCATGGCGTGCTGAACGTGACTAAACATTCCAGTTGTACAGTGTTTGAACGTGACAGCGCCGAACAGCGCCGCGATCCGGAGACAAGATAGCGTTAATAAAGACGCTAATCGGTGCTGTGCGATGTTAAGATCTGCTTTCTGATCTACGCGGAAGGGGCTGCGCGATCCGGACAGCTTATTGTGATTATGCTACTACACTCTGCGAGTGTGATATGACTCGCAATATGGTAAAGCAATCTGCTGAACCTGTGATGTGTCAGGTGTAAACACCAGCCTGCATTAATTTGAGCGAAACGCGTTCTTTTTTTTTGGGATCACGCCAAAGCCACGCTTTCTCGCCATCCACGGAGGAATCTGCGGAATCGCTCGTAGGCCTCATTTGAATATTCTGCATTATGAAAGGACAATATGCTGAGTAACAAGCGATATAACAATGCGGCGGCTTCTCCACCGATTCGGTGAATAATTTCCCGTAATTCTCACGCGCGTTGTCCTGCAGACGATCTTGTACAGTAGTCCTTGTTTTCTTGTGTTTGTGCCTGAAACTTTTTTGATTATAGCTCCAGCTGTTCAATGCTGTATAGACCTTACTAAACAAGTGCATAGTATAACATGAGATATGTCGCAGCGGGCCATTATAGGAGTTATAAAGGGCACACGTATCCATCCAGTAAATGTGCGGAGGGGAAAAAAAGGCCATAGATCCTCATTAGGCTGCTGAGTCTCCGTGCTCTACTACATCACTTGATGCGCTGGCTCTTCACAAATCCCAGAGGACAGTCTAGGGAGCTTACGTAGCCACATTGAACAATAGCACCACCTCTTTCTTTAAATTGCTCCGTTTGTCTGCGGCGGTTGAGGCAGGCTGGCGGGCGGACGGACGGGCGGGCGTCGCAGGCCGGGTACGAATGTCTCAGAGCGCAGATTTTTAAAGATGTTGATTGTTTCCGTTTGTTCCGGAGCTGAAGAAGTCGTCTCCTGATGGTACTGTATTGCGGCAAATAATTAAAAGCTGTAGTGTAGCATCACGCTGCTTTAGTGCCGCAGCGGCTTGGTGTTACCCGCCGTGACTACCGATGCAAAAAATATCAAATACAGTACAGTACATATGAAATATACAGTAAAAGGCATACGAATGTGTGTGTGTGTGTCAGGTGAAGATGACATCGAGTGAAGTGAAAGAAGTGAACCTGGACTTGCTGATGGATGATGCTTGATGGATGTGTGTGTCTCCTGACGCAGCTATGCTACAGTAGCGTCTGTGATCTGCTGTTTGCTCAGCGAAAATGATAATACAACCCTGAGAAAGGGTGTAAGGTGTAAGCAGTATGTGTGAGTGTGTGTTAGTCTTGTGATTAAAATGAGATATCTGAATCAAACCGCATGCTTTACGACGCTAGGCCCCGTCGTATTTCTCTCTCATTATGTCTGTGTCTCGTCCATTGTTCTCCTCCACCTCTGCAGCGGTATTGACAGTGGGACACCTGGCAGCGGTCAGCTCTGTTCAAGAGCTATGTTCGATATGAGCTCCACATGAAACGGACCTGGTCTGGTTGCTGTCAAACGAATGCCTCGCATCCTTGTATCCCTTGATCTGGAATTTTAATTGCAAGCTGTAGTTTTTGTCTCTATCTTTCTCTCTCTCTCTCTCTCTCGCTCAAACACACACACCACACACACACAGAAACAAAACGCAGCAAGGATATATTTCAAAGCAAAGCTTTTGAACAGGTGTCCTTGGTTTCCAGGTTCTGGCAGACCGCTATGCTGCTTCATTTTCCCATTCTGCTAGTACACAATGACGTGTGTTTGTTACGTTAATTCGACACCGCCGTCTCGAAGCCAGTGTCATGGCAACCTCCGCTGCTACTCCGACTCCAACGGTGGTAGGAAGTGAAATACACCAGGATGAACTCTCAGTCATGGAAACCTTTCATAGGTTATATAATCTGACGTTATACCATTCCATCCCTCTGATATAATGTCACAAAACATGAATAAAACGACTTGCGTTAAACCTGGTACATGTTTTTTTTTTTTTTTTACAGCTACAGGTATTTGAATACTTGAATATTTGAGAGTCTGATTGAGTGTTTTAATAAACTGTTTTATGTTCATCTCTCTCTGTTCTCATGTACGTACGTGATTTCCATTACTCAGGAATTTATTTTGCCATTACAAAGAAAGTATACTCTCCCTTTTTCAGCTCACAAAAGTAAACCATGTGATGTATTGGCACCACGTCCAGGGTGTACCCCGCCTCGTACCCTAAGTCTCCTGGGATAGGCTTCAGCCCACCCCCCATGGCCCTGTATACAGGATGAAGCGGTAAAGACGATGAGTAAGTGAGTGAGCAGGTAAACCAGGAGAATAAGAGCAGGAGTGGAGAGACACTTGGGTTGGGAGTCAAAGACAGCAAGTGGAGAAATGGTTGCAGACTGCCATCCAGTGGTGACGTGCATCAACACAAGCTGAACTTATCCTATGTTGCAAATCTAATTATAACTTACTGAACAAACTAAATAAGAGTGAAATGGAACGATTTCAGAAGCTTAAAAACAAGCTCGGGGCAGATGAAGAATTTTGTACTGCTATCGTTTTTTTTTTTTTTGCTATTGAGTCGTTATCACTTACTGGGGGGGACAGGGATAGCTCGGTGATAAAGGTGTTGGATTGCTGACTAGGAGGTCCCCAGTTTTTCATTTTCCAGACACCCTTATCCAGAGTGACTTACATTTTTGAGACATTACACATCTGAGCAGTTGATGGTTAAGGAACTTACTCAAGGGCCCAACAATGAGAACCTGATGATGGTGGGTTTGAGCCTGGGAGCTTCCGATCCATAGTGCAAAGCTTTAACCACCTGCACCCTGACGTCACCAGGTTGCCACTGTTGGACCCTCGGGCAAGGTTCTTTACCCACAAGTGGTCAGGCGCTGGGGTTCGCAACCCGACCCCGTAAATAACTTTAACACATACGACAGATACGTCACCCGATGTGCTGGACAGCATGCACTGTAGACGGACCAACCATTATTGCTTCCTAAGTATAGAATAATAATCCAGTATGAAGGCTACACTCAGTTATGTTTTCTGATCTGAATGTAGAGTAAATTCTTCGTGTCATTTAGACGTGATGCATCAGACCTCCAACAGGTCTTGTCATCTAACACTTTTTACTTGAGCTACTAGGGGTATGTTATATTCCTGACCTGTTACATGGTGTTTTGGGGATTCCCGCATGGAAAACTGGAAAGGGAACAGTGATAAGGTTGCATTCCAGAATAACAGAAAACACAGCCCAGACCAATATGTCGTAAATCCATGTTGTTTTAAGGTCCAGTCTCCATTATGGGAAGTAAAAGAAGAATTAAATGTATAAAATCATTTTAGCCTAACTTTACTTTCACATTTTAAAATGTCATGTAGAGGAAGTGTACAAGTATGAGTTAAGCATGCACACACAGAGACAGGAACATTGTGCTCTTACAAAGCTGGAGGGCTGCAGAAGGAAGCGAAACTCTCGCCTCAGCCTATGATGTCACTGTTTCTCTTCTTGCAAACGATGGCTGCCTCGAACACCATCATACAACAGACTCCGCACGCAAACGCTGCAAAGGCAGGGTGGGGCTGTAGTCACATGACCCAAATTACTGTAAAGCAGAACACCAAATGAGAAGTCTGTGAAAAGTTTGATTTTCTGAAATTTCCCAGTTAAAATCAGTTCCAAAAGTGTCCTCATCTTTCTTAATTTTTATACTTCTTTTTCTTCTTCTGCTTTCTAAATTTGGATCATGAAAATATTCTGGCAGGCCCATGCAAACCCACACTGAATATGTTCCTGTTTCCCACACGACATGCCAGCAGGCTTTGGTATTTCCTGTGTATGGTAGATTTATAGCTGCTTCAGAACGCTACTGACTCTCAAACATACAGGAAGTGCACGCGGAGTGGGGGAACGCTCTCAAAACACATTTTACGCTGGTGTGGTTTATAGGTGTGCGAGTTTATTAGAGGAGATCAAAGACTCATCATCTTAAAGATGTTTTGATAAGTGTTTCTGCTTCAAAGTCTAGACATTTTCCCATGTAGAAATATTTTCCTTTGTACACGTCTATGTACATATGTACACGTGTGTATATATACACAGTACCCATCATAAGTTTGGACACCCCTTCTAATTTCATGGTATTTCCTGTTTTTTTTATTCCTTTTATTGATTTTCTTTTCTTTCTTTTTTGCTGAAGACATTCAAAATACGCAAATCATCTCCTTTGAACAGTTGATATCGAGATGTATACAATATCTGCTACTTATGATCTGTAAATCCTTCATAACGGCTCTAATCTGAGGTGCTGGTTGTTAATTTTTGATGAACTTCTCCTCCGCAGCAGAGCTCAGTTTCAGTCTTGCTTTCCTGGGAAGGTCTTTATGAGAGACAGTTTCATCATGGTGCTCGATGGGTTTTGCAAACGCACTTGACAATGCAGCTCTTGCAAGAAAAACCGCTGGCCTTTGTTTCTTAAAATAACAACTGACACTTGTTATCGTTGTTGCTATTTAATGACCTAATGCCATCTGTGTTATTTCATGGTTTTGAAAAAAAAAATAAAATCTAAAATGTAGAAAATAAAACACTGAATTAGAGGGTGTGTCCAAACTTTTGACTGGTTCTGTATATAACATGCTGGTGCCAAATACAGTGCAGTACCACAGCACGCCTACCCCCCCCCCCCCTCCAGACGTCTTATGGCGTCACGCCCTGTGGGGCCAGAGCTGCTCCAGTGACACAAAGGGGACCTACACACTGTTTTAATAAAAGCAGTGAACAGCTCAGCAAGTTTGGGAAGAAAAGCCTCTACGATACTGTCAGAATAAAAATATTTCAAGAATATTGTTAGGAATGTAAAATACACATTTTTTTTTTTGAGGGAGGAAAACTGTAATATGTTGCTGCAGCTGAATTCCTGCAAAGCTGAAATGTTTCATTAACGATTATGTAAATAGTTTCCACCACACTGATGCAGACGTGACTATTTAAAACCTGCATCACCTATTTTTGCTTTACTGAAGCGGTAGTAAATGCAGCTACCTTGCGAGCTAATTGTGATTGCATCAGACAGTCAACATCACGCCGTTGTACAGAGATGAGGTGTGCACGTAGTATAGGAAGTATATACAGTACAGTAGTATATATACTATATATAGCAGCAGTAACTTCTATGAGAGCGGGTTAGTATGAACATTTGCCTGGTAATGTACTTTGAGACACACACACACACACACACAGAAGGTAGAATAATGCACGAGCTACTGTAACAAGGGGTAATGAGAAATAGTTGAGACTAATTAACCATCATGACTATGTATGTAAAGTCAAGGGGACAACACCGCATGAGGCGTACCGATTATGCAGAATAACACGGGACAGAATTAGGGCAGGTGTGACAGAGCCCTCTTAAAACATGGTGAAGCCTGCTGGAGGCCTGGAGTGCAGGAGCAGCTCTGTGTATATTCACTTCGGAAGTTTCTCCAAAAAAATGGCCAATTTATGAGTCTTGGGTTGGATTTAAAGCTTTTTGAAAAGAAATAGTCATTTATTTTCGTTCCTGTTCTTCATGCTCATGTCCTCTTAGGTAAGAATGCCTACGCACACTTTCTCTGTTTTAATGTGTATTACGTAAGATTGGTGACTTTGTTGTTGTGCCAATATATGGTCTAGTAGGTGAGTTCAAGTTCATTTCAATGATTTGATTTTCTCCTTCAGCTTTCATAAAGTGCCATCACCAGGATCACTCGTGGCCCGAAATGTCGGGTATAGTGGAAGTAGTTTCAAATTCAAAGGTGACGAGAATAAACCATGGAGGTGGTGGACACTCCTGTAAATCTTGTAGGTTTTCCATGTAAATGTCTTCACTTTTTTTTTATGTTTGACAAACCTTAGCTAGGTAGCTGTTGAGGGGTTGAATCCCAAATAGTGTAAACCCCAAAATAGAAAGCTAGTGCATTAGGTGGCAGTTAATTAGCTTAGTTGCTTGCGTTAGCAATAACATGGATGGTTCAGAGGAAATTTAGACCAACTTAGAAGGAAATAAGAGGGTTTAAAATGACATAATGTTGGCAGGCAGCTGCTCTGCCCTCTCTCCAGTACTGTGGACTGGACCATACTGGTCTACTTTTACTCCTGGTTTCATACACCCTTCAGATTATTTGTACAAGCAAAATATAAAAAAAAATAAACTGTTGATCCTTGAATACGTCATGTGTGTAATAAAATATTCACGTACAGATCTTGGATCAAAACAACACGAGGGTTAGGGTTAGGGTTAGGGTTATAACCTTAGGAACAGGGACTGGTCTCCAAAACGTCACACATCAACTCAAGTGCTGTTAGAGGCTGAGGAGAAGGTCCTCAAAAGACCTCGGCTCAGAACCAAAAGCTCCTAGAACTCCAAAGGCCAAAATACAGCTTTCAAGCAGTTTCTGTGGTGTGGAAGCCTGAACTGACAGCCTGATGTGCCCACATGTGGAGACTGGTATAATTACCCAACCAAAAAAAAAAAAAAAAGTTCATGAATCAACAAAAAAAAAAAAAAAAAAATTTAGTTTCAGTCCTGTTTGTGGATTTAATGAGCAGGTCCAAGGTAGAACCGTGTGAGTATAATTACAGAAATAAGGATGTGTGATGAATCTGAATCAAGCCGCATGAAGCAGATGTGCTCAGTGGGTATGACTGGGGAAATTCCATTGAGCGGGAAGTGTGGGTCAACCCCATGGGCTGGACATGACTTTCTTTTTTTTTAAATGATACTCACAGGTGGTTTGCCGACCTTTGGCGCTTCACATGATAAGCATGGATGATGTAATATGTCACATGTTTACACTGCTCCTTTATCTGTGACAAGTCACTGCATCCAAAAGAGATATTCTGTAACATGTGTAACTCTATAAAAAAATAATAAATTAAAAAATCATGACTGAAAGTTTCCAAAAGTTATAAAAAAAGCACAAAACCTACAATTCAAGCAGATTCAAGCACATACAGTACTTTGTGAAACACCAAGGGGAAGTAATGGATATAAACTGCAAGGCTAACGAGGCTAACCAGACACGAGTGATTTAATTTACCGAGCATGAAAACAAGGCGAAAACAAGAAATAAAATATGCAGACCACAGAATAAGGTAAGTGAAGATGTAATATACTGTATGTTGGACGTCACATCCACACTGTCAGTATTAAACAGGCTGTAAGTCAGAGTCACATGACTGTAAGAGTGGACTTAAAATGACTTTAAACTCTTAATTTACTGTAAGTTGCTCAAATAGTCTAGTGTTTTTTTTATGTTACAACAATACTTTCACTATCAGTGTGTATCCAATTATACTAAAGAAAAGAAATCTTGATGCGGTAGCGGCTCAGCGTGTTAAGGATCTGAGTTACTGATCGGAAGGTCGACAGTTTGCGCCCCAGCTCCTCCAGGTTGCCACTGTTGGGCCCTTGAGCGAGGCCCTTGACGCTGTCTGCTCCAGGGGTGCTGTATAATGGCTGACCCAGTGCTACTAACAAAGCTGGCATATGCGAGGAATAAAGAATTTCAATTAACTTAACATGTACAGTACATGCAATCTTGATATACACTGATGTGCCGTGACATTAAACCCATTAGTGTGTTGGGTTCCCCTCGTGCCATTAGCGTGGCTCTGCAGGGTATCTGTGGTGTCTGGCACCAGGACATGTGCTGAATTGGCTGCGATTGGAGCAGACATGCTGTCCTTCCGCCCCCGCGGGTATGGGTGACAATATAAACACCTTGGGTGTTCATATCGTCACCAGTTTACTGGTTTATAATTAATAATCAGTGTGATTCAACTGGTCTGGGTGCGGGGTAAATGTTACGGCTGTTTTGTGCGTTTTGTTTGTAGCATAAAAGCTACAATAATGTGTGTGTAAAAGAGAAAAGAGAGAGAGAGAGAAAGAGAGAATTTATGTTTATAATGTTTATATATGTTTATGAATTCTAATTGATTTTACTTATAATGTTTTTAATGTTTTATAATTGTTTTGGCAGCGATGTACAATTTTGTTAACATTGACGCCAATTAAGCCCTTTTTTTGAAAGCGAGCGAGAGAGAGAGAGAGAGAGAGAGAGACAGCACCTGGGAGGAACTCACATCTACAGAGCTCTTCAGTGTCTACACTCGTTACTTGTTTCTCATAACTGCAGCACTATAAAGGCATCTGAAATCACTTCCTGTGACTTTTTGCATTCTGTAGAATGAAACCAGTTTGTTGAAGCAAGCATCAGACGCAGCCTACACTCTCTGTCTTTCTGGACGACTTGCTTTTGAACCTAACAATGCGTTTGTCTGCCATCGAAAAAAAAAGGCTCTTAATTGTATTTCCTTCAGCTGATTTACAGTATAATAAAATGTTCAAGCCCCACTAGATATGTAAAGGAGCAATATTAAATTCTCTACTAACAGTGCAATGTTACAATAAAGAAAAGGTCCATCTAACACTGTAAAACACTTTTTTTTTTAACTATTAGCAGAACCTTGAGGAATCTGAAATAACAGGACGAATTTACAACCAACTGTTCTTACTATTGGCATATTTGAATACTAGCATTTAGTGTTCGGTGTTATTAGTCTTTAGATTAGAAACCATGATATACACTACTACTATACAGCCACAAGTTCGTGCACACTTGCCCATCACACCCTTATGTGCGAGATGAACATCCTGTTTTGGATTTAGTCTTGATTTTTTTTTTTTTTTTTAATAACCCCTTTCTTTTAGCAACTGTGTAAATTTCACACTGGACTTGATTTCCAAATGAAATGCAAAATTGACTTTCATCAGAAAGGAGGACTTTGGACCACTGAGCAATGGTCCAGTTCTTTGTTTCTTCAGCCCAGATGAGACACTGGATTGGTTTGGTACTAGAAATGCAACAGTTGTGGGCCATTTTCTGAAGATGAATGTGCATGGTGGCTCTTGATGTGCAGTATCCAGCCTCATTCCACTCCTTATTAAGCTCTTGCATGTTTATAGTTTGACTTTCTTTGACAATCTTCTTATTACTACACACACCTCTGTTGCTTGTGCAACTTTTCCTACCACACTTTTCCCTTCCATTAACCTTTTCATTAAGCATATTTATGGAAAGTATACGGAATAAATTCCATGTATGTCTCGGTGAACATCAATACATGAAGCAACAATGACTTGACAGTTGTTCAGAAAACCATTATCGACACCCTCCACGAGGAAAAGGGCTGAAGGACAGTGTATGACTAAATTGAGTAATTCACTCAAGCCTGAAATGAAATATTCTAATATGCTGATATTTTGTAAGATGCTGAATTTTTTATTTTTATGAGATGTAAGCAGTAATCGTCAAAATTAAAACAAAAAAGACTTGAAACATTTCGCCCGAGATGCAATGAATGTGAAATATATAAGATTTTTACAAACTTTTTTCACAATAGAAATTTTTTTAAATGCACTATAATTGGGAACCGTGTCATAATTTGTTTATTTATTTATTTATTTATTTCACCTTGTTTATTTAAGTCCATTGTTCCTCTGTGCAGGACACATCCTTGTTTTAGGTGTGATCTAACATTGTATTTTAAGTATTGTCTACATGAACAAGAATATTTAACAGGCAACCCATTTCTGAAAATAATAAAGAAGTGTAACCTTCTTTTCACTTCTTTCTCAATGGGAACATTTGACTTCAATGATTCACCAGGAAGTTCATGTATTATTTCCTCGGATGGTATTGGTATTCTACTGTATGTTCCTCCAGAATTAAGTGGTCTTTAGAAACTTGCTCTCTCATCTCAAGTGACGTCTTGCAGTTGAAGTCAATGTTGTCAGGAGCATACTGTTCAGTGTTCTTGAAGGTGTTTTTCTAGTGTCCTATATCCTGATAGAATGGGAAAGCCAAGGCCAGGACCATCTTCATGGTAAAGTGGAACTGTGCACAGCCACCACACACCTCCAAAGCAGAACACACACCCCAAGCAGTATGTCGAGTTGTTTTGTAACAGGCACAAGTCAAAAGGCACAAGCGTAAATGTGGCAGAAATAATAAAGGTCTCTCAACTGAGCTGTTCTGAATAGAAGCATTCTTCAAGTCCTGTAAATGTAGAAAGAATGTAAGTCTTTACCATCCTTGTCATTGTACATACCTGTTATCCTGTATAAAGATTCCTGGAGGGTGTTTAGGGGGCTGGAGCCAATCCCAGGAGACTTAGAGCATGAGTCAGGGGACGTCCTGAACAGGGTGCCAATCTATTGCAAGGCACGCATGCATACCCTCACTCACACACTCATTCACACGCTACAGGCAATTTGTCAACTCCAATTAGCCTAACCTGCATGTTTTTGGAGTGTGGGAGAAAACTGGAGTACCAGGAGGAAACCCCCAGAGCACAGAAGCACACACACCCTGTGGTGGGAATCGAATCCAAGAACTTGGAGGTGTAATACAACAGTGCTAACCACTAAGTCACCGGACTAAACTCTCTACTCAGTTTCACATACACACACACACACACACACACACAAAACTATATGTATAGTACGTACAGCCTGATTGTGTAAAATTAAAAATATGTGTTGTTCATCACCCGATAGATAGATAGATAGATAGATAGATAGATAGATAGATAGATAGATAGATAGATACTATTTCTTATTGATGTATTTTTCATTTACCAAATAAAATAAAATAAAAACATTCAAAAAGTAAAAACTTTTTGCACCTCTTGTGAACCCAAAGTCAGTGAGCGAACATTATTCAAATAACTCATACTGATGGCTATCTATTTTTGAAATCTCAAATGAGCTGACAAAAATTTGCAAGATATTTTTTTAGACCTAGCTGGAAGGACAATATCTATCTATCTATCTATCTATCTATCTATCTATCTATCTATCTATCTATCTATCTACATTATATATATATAGATAAATAGATGTATAGATAGATAGATATACTGTAGGTATATAATAGGTATAGGTTTTAATAAGACTATTATCTAATGGTCATTTTATTTTTATTTATTTTTCATGCTAGTAATAAACAAATAAGCCTCTATGTGTAATAACACAGTAATTTTATTAAAATTAATTTTTAGACATAAACTAAAACCTTTGTTTTAACTAATTTTGTACTAATGTTTTATAGATTTGTTCTCCAGAAACTTGCCTTGTTTGAGAAATCTAGTAGCATGTAGACGAGTACGCACCACTGTTTGGTGATATTACCATGTGCACACTACACTATATCACTAAAAGCATGTTGAAACCTGAGCATCACACTCACATGTGACTGTCAAACTACAGATGGCGACTGAAATATGAGTTTTATGAGCCTTTATTCGTCACATAAACATTACCACTCAGTGAAATTCTTTGTTTGTCTCATATCCCAGCGTTTGTTAGTAGGCTGAGGACAGCCATTATACAGCACCCCTGGAGCGTACAGGATTAAGGGCCTTGATCAGCAGCAACATGGCGGCGCTAGGGCTTGAACCACCAACCTTCCGATCAGTAACTCAGAGCCCGAGTCAGCACTATCCTAAAAAAACTGAGTTGTTATCAGAAGTGGGAATTAAACCCATGCCTCCTGGATAACCAGTGACATGCACACAGTGGCTGTTTTCTGATGTCTAGGTGAATCGAAAAACAAGAGAAGAGATTAATATAACACTTAATTTGGTGTTTTTTTAAATTAAATTAATTTTAATGCTGTTAATAATTTCCCTTTATTACTTTTTCATCCTCGGTAGCTTTTAAAACTTTTCCAGTGCCAAATGTTACCTAATGCATGTGCTGTAGCTTAGCTGACTAGCTAGCTGAAGTTATGTAACGTTAGTCAAGCAACATCAAGAAAATGAGATGGAGAAAGGAAAAGATTTCTGACTGTTTCTCACTCGCTGCCCTACCCTGCCTCTTCTACAACAATACACAGACTAGAGATGTGTCGAAAGCAGTGAAAGTTCTCAGATACAGTCATCCCAGTCCGACTCAGTATTCAGTCATCATTATCAGAAAATACTAGCAAAGCACAGCTAACTAAATGTATTGTACTCATGGCCCCAGTTTGTCTACATACAGTAAGGTCACATGGTTATGATATAAAAAGGGCTAAATTTCCACTGCAAAAAATTTTTATTTGGTTCTTAAATATTTTGGGTTTAGTCATTTGGGCTGTTGAGGTCAGTACAGTCATGGCCAAAAGTTTCGAGGATGACACAAATATTAATTTTCACAACTTCTGATGCTTCAGTATTTTGAGATCTTTTTGATAATTACATTAGGTTTAAGTCAATATTTGCAGCGTTCAGTGCAGTGCCTTTCTTTTTCAAGACTTCTGCAATTCGCCCTGCCATGCTGTTTATCAACTCCTGGGCCACATCCTGGGACTGATAGCAGCCCATCCTTGCATAATCAATTCTTAAGTGTGTCAGGATGTGTATTTTTTTTGTAAGTGGACCTGTTTTTGATGATTGACCACAAGTTCCCAATGAGATTAAGGTCTGGGGAGTTTTCTACGGTGGCCCTGAAGTGCAAAACAAATTAACAAAACTGAAAACAAAATAACAAATTCAAAACCAAATAACAAATTCAAAACCAAATTAACAAAACTGAAAACAAAATAACAAATTCAAAACCAAATAACAAATTCAAAACCAAATTAACAAAACGGAAAACCAAATAACAAATTCAAAACCAAATTAACAAAACGGAAAACAAAATAACTAATTCAAAACCAAATAACAAATTCAAAACCAAATTTACAAAACGGAAAACAAAATAACTAATATCTAACTGGCCGAGAAGTGCAATACAAATTAACAAAACGGAAAAAAAAATTAAAAACCTAATAACAAAACCCAAACTATTTTTTTGGAGGGGGGGAGTTTTGTTGTTTTGTTTTTGTTTTTGTTATTTTGTTTTCGGATTTGTTAATTTGGTTTTGAATTTGTTAATTTGTTTTCCATTTTGTTAATTTGTATTGCACTTCTCGGCCAGTCCGATACAAACCGGAAAAGGTAGGTATAGTTAGCAAATGAAATGCTTACCACTGATTGGACGAGACATCTGTCACTCAAGATATACAGGAAGTAGGAACTTGTTTCTTTATCTTTGTTTCTTGTGTGTTCTGCTTCACTTTAAACTATGATGGCCGTGAAGTGCAAAAAAAATATAACAAAACTGACTTCAGGGCCATATTTGAAACCACAATAATGTTTGCACATTCATACACACACAAATCTACCGCTACTACAGTACTTCCTGTATATCTTGAGTGACAGATGTCTCGTCCAATCAGCGGTAAGCATTTCATTCGCAATCTATACCTACCTTTTCCGGTTTGTATCGGACTGGCCGAGAAGTGCAATACAAATTAACAAAATGGAAAACAAATTAACAAATTCAAAACCAAATTAACAAATCCGAAAACAAAACAACAAAAACAAAAACAAAACAACAAAACTCCCCCCCTCCAAACAAATAGTTTTGGGTTTTGATATTTGGGTTTGAATTTGTTATTTTGTTTTGGGTTTTTTTTTTTTCTTCAGTTTTGTTAATTTGTTTTGCACTTCAGGGCCACCGTAGTTTCCTGCCCAAGGACCCAAAATTTCTAAGTTTTGTTCCTCGAGCCACTTAGTTATCACTTCTGCCTTATGGTACTCACGGTGCTCCATCATACAGGAAGAGACATTGCTCGTCACCAAACTGGTATTTGAATGTTAGGAAGGTGTTTTTGTGACCATTCTTTAATTATGGCTGTGTTCTTAGACAAAATTGTGAGTGAGCCCACTCCCTTGGCTGTGAAGCAACCCCACACACGACTGGTCTCAGGATTATTGGTAATGGTATAGCAATTAAAATAATAAAAAGCTAAAGGATTTCGGACATTTCATGCCTTCTACATGTGTTTTTGTCAATCAGTGATTAATTCACACGCCTTGATCATCCGTTCAAACAGTTTATGACATCATGCGAGTGTAGGGACATGTATAGTACATCACAACCAGCTCCACCCATCCTGCAAATTCCAGTAAACGAGCCATCAGAGGTCATTAGACAGAAAAAGTACACAAGCGCCATAGTTTCATTCAGCAGTTTAAACAAACATGACATGACACAATATCTACTGACATTATCTTTTCTACTAAAACGAGTTACTACTTCTACGGTATGGCCGACTCTCCACTCAAAATAACTCAAAATCTGTGCTAATGTGGATTTGGTAGTGACACATCTATCTATCCATCTATCTATCTATTTATCTATCTATCTATTTATTTGTTTATTTATTTATTTATTATTTTTTTGTAAGGAGTCTTCAGTACTTGTACTTGTTGTAATTTTCAATGTTACATTCGATGCTGTAAAAATGGAAAAGTCAAGAAAGAGAGAAAAAGAAGAGGCTGGGTATGAAACGAAGGAAATGATTGTATAGCTGATATACCAAAAGTGATAACAGGAAGTAACCCGTTTTGCTATTACTGTCAACATATAAAAAGGGCATTGTGCTGCTCTTTAATGAAAAAAAAAGAGAAGTCGCAGGCAAACTGCTCGTTTATTGTCTGCTTGAACTGTGCTATAAAATGATTGAAATACTTCAAGACATGACGTCAAAATGATTGGAATGAACGCCAGGCCGCATCACATCTCACCATGGTTATTTTCCTATAACAGCGTGACCTGCTGTGTTTCACTTTTACACATTTCTTCCTTTTCCAGACATCCACTCACGTTACATACGGTATAGCTCATGCTAATTGTGAGAAGAAAACACACACACACACAAAGTGTTAATCAAGGCAGAGCTTCGTAACTGTGCTATATGCGTGTACTGTAGGTAATGAAAGAACATGGAGCCTGTTTAAAAAGAATATGACATATGTCATCCTGGTCTGCAAATAACCGATGCAAATATCGCCGAGATATCTGTAAGTTGCGAATGTTTAAAATGACAATTGAAAAAAAAAAAAAAACAGTACAGTATACAGCATTAGAATGAACGAAGGTTGTGAGAAAAGCTGACATGTTCTCAACATTTAAGAGACGTACGTTTTAAAGTCGTGACTGTAAAGGTGCTTTAAGTGAGGAGATGTAGTTCTGACTTCTTATATGACTCTGCCTCTCTTTGTAACTTCCTCAAACGAGGCGGGAAACCGAAAAGAGAGGAGAGAAGAAAAAAAAAAAACAAGTGAGGAAGTGGTGTCTTGCAGCACACATTACAAAGGGACTAGACAACTATTAAGCTGTGATCATGAGACTTTAAAAAAGGACTGAATTTATGATCATGGATAAAAAAAAATGTGTAAATTATATGACACATTATTTAACATGATAATCTAGATTCAAACATCTACCATCAGCTATCTGTACATGTCCAAGAAAGAGAAAGGGGCTGAGACAAAAACCTAAAGGAAGACGGCTGAAATGAACAGAATCTCACGGAATTATTTAGATATTATTTACAGAACCTCAAGCATATGTAGACATAACCTTGAATTGCATCGTATAAAATGTCGTCGTGTTAAACTGCTGTACACTGACTGGAGTTTTTTCTGTAACCCAGTGCTACATCAATTTATGATAGAATGCATGTTTAGTGTGTGACCACACACCACTGGGTGAAAGCCGTACTATTTAAGCTTTGTTTCATTATGAATAAGTCATTGGCTTTTTTACACTCACATGTAGCCTTTCAAGCTCAGATGATTTTTCTCCCCTCAAAAACAAGACTGAATGTTTTTTGTTCACTTTTATTACTGGGTTATATTATGTCCTGTTAAACAAAGTCATTTCTACATAAAAAAAAATACATTTCATTTACACTAAATTCATATTTAACTAACACAGTGTAATTTGAATTACACTAAAACAGTAAAAATTGTAATTTGCACAAGGATACAGCAGCCCTGGAGCTTAAATGGTTAAGCTGGGGCTCAAACCCACAACCTTCCGATCAGAAATCCAACTGTTGAGCCACCACTACACACTGTATATGGGTAATGATATACAGTCGTCTGCAAATACCCCCCTTATTTCTTTTCCATATTTTGCCAGACATTCTTGTGTTTTTAATGTAGTCTTGAGAAATAGTTCCCCAAGCTTCCTGAAGGACTTTTTGCCTCTCGTTTCCAATCCAGTCCCTGTACCTGAGCAATTTTAAAAGAATGCTTTTGGTCTGTTAAACCACACATTGACCTACAGTATGAATCATCCAAGCATTAAAAACGTACTGTATATGAACCGGTGTAAAACAGGTGCAGATGATGAAAGATGATCAGGCCAGTGATTAGTATACTGCTGATGGTAAACACTGAGTGGTTGGAACAGACGAGAGGGGAAATGGGGCTGCTGCCGAGCTGAGCTTGTTTTAAATGATACCTTTCAGCACATTGCTGTCTGTCACATTAAAACACATGCTCATTTTTTTCCTCCTACATCATTTCATGTAATATGAAGAAATGATGGGTGGCTCAAGACCTTTGTACAGTATTTGTACTTTGCTTGGCGCTGTCTCGGTAAAAGATACAGTATACTGTAGACCAGCTGTCAGGATAACGTCAATTTAAAACATACTGATTTGACCCTTCTCCTTTGTTTTGATTCAATTACAGTCTACTTTAACTTAAAAGCCAGCTATATAAACTGTATGTCCTTTAAGTCTTTCAGCTATTAGTAGATCAATAGCTAGATCATGACCCCTTCAGTCCTGTGATCCACCCTGGAGTTACAGATGGTGACCATGCACTGCGGCTGAGGGTGATATATAATAGTTTGTAAAAAATATCTGTGATAATTGAGGATAGTACCAATTAAAAAACATAAAAATGGCTGTGGGCTGTATTGACACAAACAGTTTTTATGCAACGGCTCGTAACTGCAATGACTATCATGGTTCTAGGACAAAAATTGCCCCAAACAGTCTCCGTCAGTGCACAGTTGTTAACTGCATCAAAGTGAACTTCATGTACAAAGTGCACTTTTGACCATATAGCTCATGGTCATACAAGTGGTTTTATTTATGGTCACACTATTCTGTCTACTATCACCCGAATAGAGCATGGTTTCCCTTTTGAGCCTGGTTCCTCTCAAAGTTTCTTCCTCATGTCATCTCGGGGAGTTTTCAGTAGCTGCGCTCAAGTGTATTTTTCATCTTAATTTTAGTGATTCAGAATTTTTTAGTGGTTCAAAATTTAATTACAGTATATCTGATCAAGACATGCAAAACATCCTTTTCCTACACCTACAGTATATATTTTTATTCCATAAACAGAACAATTCTATGAAAATGCAGTTTGGTACAGTAATAATCCATCCACATTCACATAATGTGTAAAGCAACAAATGTAAAAATTATTCTTTATTAACGGCTTTCCTTTTGCTATTATTATGATTATAAATTATAATTCGTCATAACATGACATATAGCATAAACTCTGGTTTAAGAATATTTCAGAGAAATAAAAAAATAAAACAGAATTTAAATTGAATGTCTTTGTCTTATTGATTCTGATTACTCCTTATGAACAATATAACTGTTGTATAAATATTTAAACATTGTAGCAGTGTGGCTCAGGTACAGTAGTTGGGTTGCTGACCGGAGGGCCAGGGGTTCAAACCCTGCCACTGCCATCACTGTTGGGTCCCTGGGTAAGGACCTTAACCCTACGGTACGTCTCATACAACTCATGTCGCTGCATGCAGCACCGTTCCCAAGCTACATTAGAAGAAGGGTGTGTTTTGACAGGAAGAGCATCTGGTGTAAAACCTGTGCTAGTTTTTGCTGTTCAAATTTTCCTCAGTAAACACTTGTGATGCAAAACACTGTGCTATACAAATAAAACCGAATTGAAATGAACTGGCTGAAGGAATAATTCGATAGCTTACATTATTTTTATTCTGTACAGCCTGTAAACTAACTAGCCTTACTTTTGTATTTTGCTAGTTACTGTATGGACAATATAAGTCATAAATTAGCTCTTATTTTCTCACAAACCCATTCTCTATGCTGCTTATCCTCTACAGGGGAGCAAGAAGCCTGGAACCTATCCCATGGGACCCAGGCTGGGTACTTCCTGCACAGGGTGCCAGTTTATCACAGGGCTCAATCACACTCATACGCTTCGGGAGCGCCAATTAGCCTCATCTGCGTGTTGGAGGAAACCGGAGTATCCCGAGGAAACCCGGCAAGCGATGTTAGAAAATGCACGATCCACACACACACACACACACACACACACACCTCAGACGGGAATCAAACCCCTTAACCCTGAAGGTGCGAGGACGCAGTGCTAACCATAAGCTTTAAAATGCTGATATAAGGGGTTTCTTGCTAGTAATGCTAAAATGTTGTTGTTTTTGTTTAACTAGCTGAGATTTTTCAAAATATATAGATAATAAGATAAAATAAGATAAAATGTATTATTCTTGTGGCTAGTTCAGCGGCTAGTAGATGACAACCTCAAGTAAATCCATGTAATGTTGCTAACCATTCATAAACAAATCAATTAAAATCAATGCTTAATGCTAACATGCCGTGTCAGAAAACCAATCAGCTGCCTAGCTAACCATTTCAGTTGCACAGAAGCAAGATGCTTCTAACTAGCTGATAGCATTAGCATTAGCTTAGCTTTTCTCTCTGCCTTTGTTTTGTGATTATGGCTGACTCAAATACTGAGTGGTCATGAAACTGTTACACATAACTAGCCTAGCATTTGCATTAACTTTAATTTATTTACATGTAACAAGTAAAAGCATTAGGAATTTAGCCACCGTTTTAATTCATTCTATCTTGAAAAAATAAATAAATAAATAAATAAAAGTTTTGATAATGTTTAGAGTTTGGTGTCCCACCCCAGGAGTAAGACAGTAAATGAGCATCTAACATTAAGTGGATGTGAGGATGATGATAGCACGGATGCGTAATGTTCTAGCAGGGCTGTTTCAAAGCTTCTACAAATGAGGCAGAAGTGCAAAGCAGCAGAGGAATTGTGGCGTAGCTGAAAATACAGCTTCCTGTTAAGACGCCCATCGTGCACTGCTGAAGGTGAGAGCGTTCTTGACATCGCTCTGTCTGTCAAGCCTAACACAAGCTTGAGGACGCCGGGGCTTAAAACACGCAGGAAACTGTGACGACTGATTAGATAAAACATAAGAAAGTGTAAGTAAATTTTTATTTATTATATATATATTTTTTTTATTCAAATTAACATGATTAAAAATTGAGGGCAAAAATATATACTGCATGTAAAATCAGTATCAGTTCCAGGATGTGCTAAGTAATTTATTTTATTTATTCATTTATTAAACAGGACTTATGGTGTCTTAGAAGAGGCCTCTTACACCCCGTTATGGCAAAGTTCCTTGGACCAAGGTTTTTGCTCCTGGTCCTGGCAGGAGTCGCGTTATGTGAGTAGAAAACTTTTCTTAACTTTTTAGCGGCGTGTTTCATTGGAAAGCTAGTTTTGGGGCTGAATTGTGACATGTTTATTTTTTTTTTTCTATATAAATGCTTTTCCTGTGAGTCACATTTTAGTTGATGTACCTAAAAATATTACAGTATGTTAAATCATCTTCATTTTCTGCTTGTTTGCTTGGAGCAAGGATTATCGGTTATTGGTTATAGCATGGAATATGAATAATAGTGTATGTTGTTATTATTATTATTATTATTATTATTATTATTATTATTATTATTTGTCTAAATGAGAGTATAATCTTTATTTTTCAATCAAATACTCTACATGTTTTGGACTGGAGAATTATGATAGATGTTTTTTATAGTAAGAAACAGTAAAGATATGAAGTTCTAAGTTCTAAGTTGATGAATATGGAGATGATAGACGCTGGTGGACTCTTTCATTGTGAAGTTGAGCACTTATAAACTCTTTCATTCTGGCTCGCTTTCAT
The DNA here is from genome assembly GCF_024256425.1 of Clarias gariepinus. NCBI lineage: Eukaryota > Metazoa > Chordata > Actinopteri > Siluriformes > Clariidae > Clarias > Clarias gariepinus. The sequence goes on from NC_071114.1 coordinate 5,246,051, forward strand.
TGTGGCTTGTTTTTTTTTTGATCAGTTGACATTTGACCACAGAATCTTTAATTATTGTTTGTTCCTGGTAAAGAATAAGATGTGTGTGTGTGTTTTTTTGGGTGTGTCCACTGACACTCTACACAGTCTGATTGATGCTTAATGGCTGCTTGAATGGTTTAGCCATGTGTCGCTCGGCACTGGATTCACTGGAGTTTTGCTTACGCGTTCCAAATATCTGTCTAAAAGCGTTTTCTGTTTTAAAGCTACTTTTTAGAACCGGCATTTTTAGTTCTTATACTTGTGCTTCCTTTTGGGTGTTTTTTTTTTTTTCACAATGCAGTCTGCTTTTGAAACAGGGCCTCTCTACACAGGCCTCGGGCCACTTCCTCATTCGAACTGGAGCTGGTGTCTCTTCCTAGTACTGTAATCTCAAGCTCAAAGCTGATTCTGTTAAAAAAGGGAAAATAAAAAAATAAAAAAATAAATAAAATGCTTTATAAAGCATGCTTCTATAACATTGAACCACCTTATACTATTAGGCTGTGTGGTTTATAAATAAAACATGTGTAGCGTTTGGGGGGTGAAGAGTTAAAGTCACATGTCAGAATGATCATTAGAGCCGAACAGTGTGTCGTGTGTGTGTGTGTGTGTGTAAACCATGATAAGACAGCTACAGTATAAGTCATCTCCTAGGCTGCGAAATGTAATTTTAATACTTTACATAATGTTATTGTTATCGTAATAAATGGTTCATTATAAGATTATATGAGCGTAATAATACATCCTACCTCATTTAGTGATATAACTTTACAATTATTATGGTATGCTAATAAATGATATGCTTTAACCACCTTAGGCCCTTTGGGCTGTAACCTTGGCGTGTTCGAACAGTTCAAGGAATAAAAGGAGTTCTTTAAAGATACTACACAGGTCTTAAACAGGTCTTTGTAAATTGTAAACGAAGAGCGAATTTTGCCAAAACGGCTACACTTTAGCTAGCGTTAAACACACCCATTTATCAAAAAAGGTTTGAAATTCCAGTAATACAATACTTTTAGGAATTGCTAAACAATTCTTATATTACACAGTATTGTGTGAGTGTTGTATTGCACATTTGATTATGAAGTAGGCATAATCACAGTTATTGTTAACTATAGAAAGAGAAAAATTAAAATATACAGAAATTTCTCACAATGATATTACAATTTAATAATACTTCAATTTTTCATTACAATTTGATAATATACTACTGTTGCTACTACTAATAATAATAATAGAAAAAAAAAATACCTACAATATAATTCGACATCTTTTAGATCATAAGCAAAACAGAATGTTTAACCTTTATACTGTATTTTATTATATTTTATGTATTTTGCAGTCACATTATAACATAATCGATGTAATGTAAACTTTAGATGCAATGTTTTTGACAGCTAGTATCAGACATCTGATTAATTTATCCAGCTACTGTACTGTATGTTGCACGTGGTAAGGTTTACTACCGTTTAATTAACAGCTAAAATAATTACAGTACTAAACTAAAATCGCTTCACAGAGCTCAGTGTTGATGTATGATGTAATGGTTGTGTGAAATACTCTAAAAGAATTTTGTGAGGATGAGGTTAATTTGATCAGTGATACTATAGAATAATTTACTTTATTATTCAAATCAAACACACATAAATTTATTTTAATTAATACTTTACATTAATTGAATACGTATATAAAATAATTATGATTGAATTATTGTATAATGGTTTGTAAATGCATTTTCACAGCAGGGCTGAACCTTTTGTTTCATCAACATTACATCATTTTTAGTTGTTGTTTTTTTGTGTAGATTTTGCATCTACACCCTGATTATCAAGCTTTTTACACTACTTTTTGTGGATATACTTTACACTACATAATTTTTCATCAGGTTTTTGTGCATTGTTGGGTAATGACTCTTGATCATTAACGTGTTATATTTAAGCAGGCTGAATGAAGTGAGTTGAAGTAAGTTTTAGAAATGATAATGTTCCATTAAGTGGGTGTAACTTTGAGAAAAAAAAGCGTGTTGGCTGTGTGTGTGTGTGCAATTTAAGCTGTGAACTGAGCAAAGCCACATCCGGAAAAGAGAAAGACTGTCAAAAGACGCTCTTGCAAATCATAGTTCTGCTTTATTAGTCCTGTAGACTATACTGTATACTGTAGCCTGTGTGCTGTATTATATATATTTGCTGATTTTTATATATTATATACTATAGACTATATTCTATCACATTTACATGTGAAATATAATGTGCATTTGATACATTATTAATATAATGTCCATTTAATTAGGGACTATCTTGGGACAACATTGTTTTTTGTTCTTGAGTATTTTATTAAATCATTTTTATTATTATTATTAATACTAAATAGAATGTGTTAATTGGCTGTGGTGGCTAAAAAAACTCATAACACACTTACCAGCAGGTAAATGAACTTTTGCACGAAGCAGAACAAAAGAAAAAAGAAAGCAAAATGTTCTTGGGAAAGGAGGGGGGGTAGGGGAGGGTTTTACAGCACACAGGAAGCTGTGGTTAAAAAACTGAAATAGCTTTTGTGTGCTCTGCGTTGCTATGACGACCAGGCTGCGCTGTACATAGGCCAGTGTCAGTGATGCTCCTGTGTTCGATAGATTATAAGAATTTGACAGGAAATGGACATTTCATATGTATAGACTGGGTTTAAAAAATACAACACACACACACACACACACACACACACACACACACACAGAAAATATTTAGATATGTGAAAATGTAGACTTTCAAGCAGAGCCACTTACCAAAACATCTTTAGGATGATGAGTCTTTGACCCAATCTAATAATTCGCACACCTATAAACACACAAGCGTAAAATGTAATGTGGCTCCACACACATACAGTACAGTAATTTCCCACATTACATTCGTGCCAAATTCCTATAACCATGCAATATGCATTTTATCCATTAAATTTACTAATGTATTGCTTCAAGCTTCATATTGTTATGTTACTGCTTAAATGTTTCTGGGAAATGGCCTAATTCTTGCTAACAGTATTGCTTGGTTTGAAAACAGTACAAAAGAAAAAAGTTCAATGTGTATAATGTAATGATTTTGTCACACAGGTGATCCTTCATCTAACTCTTCTCTCATTCAAACTGCCACCAATCCTACACCCACCACTAACTCATCCACCCTTGAAGGTAACACAAAGTCCTTTTATCATCATCATCATCATCATAACCACACACACTGATCAGTCTTACACTCAACAAAACTCTAAGCTCTCACAAACTCTCATCTTCAGTCAAGACTTCACCCATGACATCACTCTCAATCACTCCATGATGTTTTTCGCTTCAATCTGGTCACCTGCCAGTTTCTGTCCTCCAGTCTGTTTTCCTCTATTATAGCTAAGAGCCTGAAGGCTAACATGTGCCTTCTGTGTGGCACATGAAGCCAAACAACCGCATCTTTTTTCAAACTTCTGCTCATGCTGTGCCACAGGGCAATCATAGAAAAGTGCCATCTACTGTACACTTTTTCACATACATGGCTTTAAAGATGCACACGATTGGCCATTGTTCTTGTGACACAGAGAAAGAGTTGTATGGGTCATGTTACTAATTAAATATTTCTGGGAATTGCTATAACTGTTTTTAACAGCATCGCTTTTTGTAAGGACGGCACGGTAAAACACAGTTCTCATGCTTTTGTGTATAATTTAATGATTTTGTCACACAGGTGATCCTCCATCTACCCCTTCTCCCACTCAACTTACCACCAAACCTGCATCCATCCCAATTTCTAACTCATCCACCAGTAAAGGTAACACAAAGTCCTGTTATCATCATCATCATCATCATCATCATCATCATCATTATCCACACACACACTGTCTTACACTCACCTAAACTCTAAGCTCTCACAAACTCTCATCTTCAGTCAAGATCTCACCAGTTCTCTTCCCACCAGTCAGTTCTCCTATGTTATAGCACAAGGCCTGGAGACTAAAATGTGCTTCCTGTGTGGCACATGAGGCCAGACAACCGCATCTTTTTTCAAAAAATGCTCATGCTGTACCATAGGGCACTTATTGGAAAGTGCTATCCACACTTTTTCACATACATGAGCTCAAAGATTGATTGGCTCGTGAAAAAGTGTAAGGCACCCTTCTCTTTCTGGGAGAAGAGACTATTTTAGTTCTTGGACCTGAGTGAATTTGACATCTCTGTTCATACTTATTATGATAGAGAGACCATACGATGAGCACAGAAAACCACTGTTCCATTATTTTACCAATTAGTGCAGACAATAATGTCAATCTTCTGTGAGGTAAAATAGTTCGACTATTTAATATGTATGTGCCAATTTTGTCTAGATGTCCAAACAGCCAACATCTACTCACCTAACATTTTTTTTCAAAGTACTTGAATTAGCAAAAACTACAAAAAGGACACAAGAACAAAAAACTAACAGAGAAATCTGTTTTTGTTTGATGTTATTCTTCCTCTTCTCTTAGCTTATCAGTAACCTAGTGAACCAGTACTATATAAGGATATATTCATGGATAGAGACTTTAATTACTCTAGATAAGGGTGTTTACTAAAATTTCACACATGTAAATGTAAATTATATAAACGAAAGTATTATTAAGATCAACATATGTATATAATAGTGTACATTTTACAGAAGGTAATATAAATATTTAAACTGTATATTGTACTTTGTGTTTATAAATCCTTTTATGAGTACTCACCCAACCTCTGTAGTAATATAGCATTTAATGTTGTCTTCTTTACAAAAAGGCAAAACAACAACAACAACAAAAACACTAAACATCAAAGGTGTAAAAAAAAAGATGCTAAATATAATTCAACGTCTATAACATATATGACAAAGTAGCAATCATGATGCTACAGTAAATATATATTGAAGTCCATAAATATGTCTAGTCCTCATTAAATCACTTCTCTAAATAAATTACTTTTAGGCTTATAAATTTCCATCACTAGATAGATCCTTACACAGGATACACAGGATACAAAGCCCATTCATTTCCAGTGTCCTTGTGTGTGGTTTCAGCTAGTCATTAAATCACTTTCCCAGATAAATTACTCTATCTATCCTGCGATCTTTAAACATCTAAAGTTGTATTATTATATCAAAAAGTAACTTTAAAATATGCAATGAAGACAAAAACAAGCAAACAAACCTAGCACTGATTGAAAATTAGCATGGCCACTGTGCATGAAAGCATTAAGGTGGTTGTTGAATATTTTTGTAAGTGATGTGTACTTACTATATTATTCAAGCTTATAATATCAAATAAATAATTGTATTATATATATATATATATATATATATATATATATATATATATATATATATATATATATATATATTTTTTTTTTTTTTTTTTTTTTTTTTTTTTTATTATTTTTATTATTATTATTATAAATAAATACCTGAATAATTACGGGTCAAGTTAAATTACGGGTCCACTTACAGTATATTATGGACAAGGAAATGACAGGCACACACCCATTCACCCCACAGACTTCAGACAAAATCAGAGATGCAACAGATTTTGATCTCTATGCACTATCCTTGTTCTAGCGGCAGGCTCTCGTCCACTCACCACACCACAGGAAGTAGACCCACTCTTAAACAATATAGGTGATGAAGGTAATACCTCCCTATTTTAGGGAATGATATAATATAATAATATATAAAGAGGGTGCAGGGTAAATTTCAAGGGACACGTCTTCTCATATTTCATGCTTTTCATTTTGCAGGTACACCAACCTCATCCCAAGATGTCACAGGTAATATCTTTCTCTCTTTCTCTCTCTTACTCTCTCTCTCTTTAAAGTTAAGTAATTACATGACTCTATTGCTTTACTTATTATTGATTTAGTTTATTGCACTAACAATCAAAGTGTAACATGTTACAGCAGATATTTCTCTCTTTTTAGTGTTTGCTGTTAACACACTACTAGTCTTTTATTTCTCAAAATAAGTCCAAATTTCCAAAGTAATAATAATAAGAAGGCGGCACAGTGGTGTCGTGGTTAGCACTGTCGCCTTGCACCTCCAGGGTCGATTCCCGTCTCTGTGTGCATGGAGTTCGCATGTTCTCCCCGTGCTTGGTGGGTTTTCTCCGGGTACGCCGGTTTCCTTCCACAGTCCAAAGATGTGTAGGTTACAGTAGGCTAATTGGCATAATCAAATTGCCCATAGTGTGTGAATGACTGTGTATGCCCTCCAATGGATTCTCACCCTGTCCAGGGTGACATAGCATTTTATTCTCACATCACACAAATATATTAGAAAGTCCAAGTCATTCTTTAGTTTATTAATTTTTAAAACACATTCAAAATCACTAAGTGAGTGCATGTTATACACTACTTTGTCAGTTTTGTCAGTCTTTCCTTTAGATGTTCCTGATTTGGAAAAAGACAGATTAATCCATATAGTACTATTAGTGTTTGATGTTACAGTAGGTTGAGGTGTGTGTAATGCAGTAGGTGGCAGGATTTAAAAGTATTGTGCACTATAGTGTTAACACTGAGGTGTGTTGCACCATTTTAAAGCGTGTTTAGTTAAAATACTGTATATCAGGTCTTGCTAATGTTACTAATGAGTACTACAACTACAGGGGAACCTAGAGTCGAGTTCTTAAGGTGAAATTTTGTCTTGCAAAACGCATTTTCTCACAACTTATGCACATGTGCAATGTAAGCACAAGCCGGACATATGCGCATGCCAGATGTATGTGAAATGTAGGCTCAAACCGGCATTTGATTCAACTCGTTTCTGATGCTCGTATGCTGAAAATGCTTTGTATTTCATGGCAAATTTTTTGCAAAATTTTGGTTCTTTAGGAGAAAAAGGGAGGGCATTTCTATACCCAGATACCACTATAATAAAAAAAGGAATCTCTCAGATACAAAATCTGGTTAAGTAACCTGTGTTCGTCCTATCCCCCCTCACTAACCACTGGAGGTTACTTAGTAAGGTGAATTTAAATGACCCAAGTAAACCCCAAACCCCAAACATAGCATATACACATCTGCTGATCATATGAATGATAAATCATTTCAGATTTGTTTTACCTTTATTGTGAAACCACTCTTATCAACAGCAACCGTTTTATGCAATGTATTTGGTCAAACTTGCAATGGCATTGTATCCAAAAAAATCCATTCAATATGGAGTCAGTCCCCTGTTCAAACTATAACAGATTCCATTCCTCTTGGGTGGCTGTATACAAGATTTTTCTGTGTTTCGTTGGGAATTTGTGCCCATTCATTCTGTAGAGCATTTATGAGGTCAGGCACTGATGTGTCTCTGTTCGAATTCATCCCAAAGGTGCTCAGTGGGAATGAGGTCAGGGCTCTGTGTTCGGTCCAGTCAATCAAACCATGTCTTTATACAGTAGTCTTTGCTTTGTGCACTGGGACACAGTCATGTTGAAATAGAAAGGGCCTTTAACAAACTGTTGTCACAATTATGGATGAAACATTATGCTGAAAACATTAAGATTGTCCTTTACTGGAGATAAGGGGCTGATTGAAACACCTGAATTTAATAAATAACAGGTATTCTGCATGTACTCGTAGAAGCAAAAAAAACAACAGGCTTACCCGCAAGCACTTCCACGCAACAACACCAAACAAATACAACCGTGATGCAAGCAGGAAATGACTCCCTACTGTCAGGTATAATAAGAATGAAGTTAGATATGTTTTTTATGGTACCATATGATTATAGTTCCATACAATTTGTTCTTATGTTCAATACATGTTCATATCCTCATGTGTTCTGCTTCTAGTAGAAGTGAAACCAAACAGTAATACATCAGGCTTACCTGCAAACACCTCCATGCAACCAGTCTCATCAAACACAACTGGTAAGGAGAAAGGTAATAAGTACCTTTTATAAGAAATAATAAGAATAAAGTTAAGTTTTAAGTGTTTACGGCATACTTACTGTATATTGTAGTTGTGTACAAATGTTTACTATGTACTGCATTACATACAAACTATATGGACAAAAGTATTTGGTCAAACCTGAAATGAGATTGCATTCAAATACAGTACATACACTTAAACAATATGGAGTCGTTCCACCTTTTGAAGATATAACAGTTTCCACTCTTCTTGGAAGGCTGTATACAAGATTTTGGAGTGTTTCAGTCATTTTGGAATAGAAAAGGGCCTTCTCCAAACTGTCGCCACTATTTTGGAAGCATTGCATTGACCCAGAAGTCTTGGTTTGCTGAAACATTAAGATTGTCCTTCACTGGAGATAAGGGGTCTGACTGAAACATCTGGATTCAATAATTAACAGGATTGGCCAAATACTTTTTTTTCTTATAGTGTACTGTATGTTCATATACTCATGTATTCTGCATGTACTAATAAAAGCAAATAAAACAACAGACTTACCCGCAATCATCACCACGCCACAACACCAAACAAACACAACTGTGAATAAGACAGGTAATAACTCCCTATTGTAGGGAATAATATGAATGAAGCTAGATTTTTTTTTGGTACCATATAATTATAATTCCATACGTTTGTTCTTATGTGGTGCATTACATACATGTTCATATCCTCATGTGTTCTGCTTCTAGTAGAAGTGAATCAAACCAATAAAACATCAGGCTTACCCACAAGCACCTCCATGCAACCACTCTCATCAAACACAACCGTGTATGAGACAGGTAATAACTCTCTATTGTAAGGAATAATAGGAATAAGTTAAGTATTAAGTGTTTATCACATATTAAGTGTTAAGTGTTTAGGGCATGTTTATATTGTAGTTTTGTACAAATGTTTAATATGCACAGCATTACATTCACACTATATGGACTAAAGCATTTATCCAAACCTGCAATGACATTGTATCCAAATAGATACACTTCAATATGGAGCCGGTGCCCCTTTTCCAGCTATTACAGCTTCCAATCTTCTTGGACGGCTGTACACTTAAAAATATAACTCGTTGAAGGAACATAATTAAATTATGGAAAGAATTTCCACCTGATTTAATGGCTTTCTTTCAGCATTAAGCAATTTTGTTGGCTTAATGTTCTTAGGTTCAGTCAAATTAATTTTATTAGGTTCATTTAACTTATTTACTACAGCTGCGTCCAACATAATTTAATACTGTTAACATAAATGAATAGTGTGGGTACAACACATTTTTCAGTTGTAAATTAAGTTGATTCAAAACTTAAATTTCAAGCCCTGGTCAACAGAATTCTGTGAAGGAAGGAAGCATAAAACAAACGGGATAAAATGGAGATTTTTTTATTTTATGTTTAATAAAAACCCTGTTTTACACAGGCAGCAAATGAGGTCTCAATTTGAAAAGATTAATCATAAAACACCACAAATAATTATTAATCATAGAAAAAAAATTAAACACCAACAGAAACGTTTTGTACTTTATAACTGTACGTTATGACTTTTAATTATGGCCGTTAGATAGGGCCTTCTCCAAACTGTCGCCACTATTTTGGAAGCATTGCTTTGTCCTAGAAGTCTTTGGAAGCAGGACATTGTCCAAGAGGGCTTAAGATTGTCCTTCACTGTGCATAAGGGGTCTGATTGAAACACCTGAATTAAATAATTAACAGGTTTGGCTAAATACTTTTATCTTATACTTATGTATTCTGCATGTGCAAGTAGAAGCAAATAAAACAACAAACACAACTGTGAATTAGAAACGTAATAACTTCATATTGTAGAAAATGATTTTCTAATGAGATTGCACTGTAAAAAGTGTTTCTAATGAGATTGCACTGTAGTTGTATACAGATGTTTATCAGGTCCTCTTTTACGTGAATGCTCATATACTCATGTATTCTGTTTGTACTAGTAAGAGACAATAACAAATCAGGCTTACCTGCAAGCACCTCCACACAACAACACCAACCAACCAGGAATAAATTAGGTACTAATTGCCTATTGTAGGAAATAATAGGAATTACATTGAGTATGAGGTGTTTGCGGCGTATTTATATTGTAGTTGTATACAAATGTTTATAATGTGCTGCATTAGGCACACTTTATGGACAAAAGTATTTGGCCAAACCTGCAATGACATTGTATCCAAATACATACACTTTAATATGCCTGACACCTAAATTCAATAATTAACAGGATTGGCCAAATACTTTTGTCCTTATAGTGTATGTTTATATACTCATGTATTCTGCATGTACCAGTAGAAGCAAATGAAACATCAGGCTTACCCACAAGCACCCCCACACCACAACACCAAACAAATACAACCGTGAAGGAGACAGGTAATAACTCACTAATGTAGGGTATATTATAAATTACGTTAAGTGATGTAATTTTACTGTAGTTGTATACAAATGTGTATTAGGTGCTGTATTTCATACATTTTTATATACATGTGCTCTGCATCTACTAGGACTGGTCAGTAACATATCAGGCTCACCCGCAATCACTCCTGTACAACCACTCCCCTCAAATACATCCGTGAATAAGACAGGTAATAACTCACTATTGTAGGGGATAATAGAAATAAAGTTATATGTTATATGTTTATGGTACCATATGATTACGTGCTGCATTACATATATGTTCATATACTCATGTGTTCTGCATGTACAGTACTAGTAGAAGCAAATAACACAGCAGGCTCACCCACAAGCACCCCCACACCTCAACACCAAACAAACACAACCGTGAAGGAGACAGGTAAGAACTCTCTAATGTAGAGGATAATAGGAATAGTACTGTACAATAATAGTTCTCTACAAACTATTACTCTGTTTGTAATACAGTATGTTCATATACTCATGTGTTCTACTTGTACTAGTAACAGACAATAACGCATCAGGCTTACCCACAATCATCACCACGCTACAACACCAAACAAACACAACTGTGAATAAGACAGGTAATAACTCCCTATTGTAGGAAATACTAGGAATAAAGTTAGATGTTATATGTTTATGGTACCGTATAATTATGTGCTGCATTACATACATGTTTATATACTCATGTGTTCTGCTTGTACTAGTAGAAGCAAATAAAACAGCAGGCTTACACGCAAGCACCACCACACCACAACACCAACCAAACACAACCGTGAATAAGACAGGTATGTAACAACTCCCTATTGTAGGGTATAATACGAATGAAGTTAAATGTTTCTAATGTAATTGTACTGTAGTTGTATACAAATGTGTATTAGGTGCTGTATTTCATACATGTTAATATACACATGTGTTCTGCTTGTACTAGTACTAGTCAATAACACATCAGGCTCACCCGCAATCACTCCCACACAACCACTCTCATCAAATACACCTGTGAATAAGACAGGTAATAACTCTCTAATGTAGGGGATAATAGGAATAGTACTGTACAATAATAGTTTTATACAAACCATTATTTTGTTTGTAATACAGTATGTTCATATACTTATGTGTTTTACTTGTACTAGTACTAATCAGTAACGCATCAGGCTCACCCACAATCATCACCACGCTACAACACCAAACAAACACAAACATGAATAAGACAGGTAATAACTCCCTATTGTAGAGGATAATAGGAATGAAGTTAGATGTTATATGTTTATGGTACCGTATAATTATGTGCTGCATTACTGTACATACATGTTTATATACTCATGTGTTCTGCATGTACTAGTAGAAGCAAATAAAACAACAGGCTTACCCACAATCATCCCCACACCACAACACCAACCAAACACAATCGTTAAAGAGACAGGTAATAACTCCCTATTGTAGGGTATAATATAAATGATGTTAAGTGTTTCTGATGTGATTGTACTGTAGTTGTACACAGATATGTATTAGGTTCTGTATTCCATACATGTTTATATACACATGTGTTCTGCTTGTACTAGTACTAGTCAATAACACAACAGGCTCACCCGCAACCACTCCCACACAACCACTCTCATCAAATACATCCGTGAATAAGACAGGTAATAACTCTCTAATGTAGAGGATAATAGGAATAGTACAATAATAGTTTTATACAAACCATTACTCTGTTTGTAATACAGTATGTTCATATACTTATGTGTTTTACTTGTACTAGTAAGAGACAGTAACACATCAGGCTTACCCACAATCATCACCACGCTACAACACCAAACAAATACAACCGTGAATAAGACAGGTAATAACTCCCTATTGTAGGAAATAATAGAAATGAAGTTAAGTACAGTATTAAGTGTTTACAACATGATTATACTGTACAGGTCTATAAAAATATATACTATGTGCTGCCTTAGATAAAAATTTTATGGACAAAAGTATTTGGCCAAACCTGCAATGACATTTTATCCAAATACAAAAACTTAGACAATATGGAGTCGTCCCACTTTTCCAGCTATAACGGCTTCCACTCTTCTTGGAAGACTGTCTACAGAATTTTGGAGTGTTTCTGTGGTTATTCATGTCCAATCATTCTGTAGAGCATTTATAAGGTCAGGCACTGATGTTGGATGAGAAGGCCTGGCTCACAATCTCTGTTCGAGTTCATCCCAAAGATGCTCAATGAGGTCAGGGCTCTGTGTTCGGTCCAGTCAAGTTTTTCCACACTGAACACAAACCATGTCTTTATAGACTTTATAGTCGTTGCTTTGAGCACTGGGGCACAGTCATGTTGGAAAAGAAAGGGCCTTCCACAAACTGTTGCCACAAAGTTGAGAGCATAGCATTGTCCAAGATGTCTTATTATGCTGAAGCATTAAGATTGTCCTTCACTGGAGATAAGAGGCTGATTAAAACAACTGAATTCAATAATTAACAGGTTTGGCAAAATACGTTTTCTCCTTATAGTGTATGTTTATATACTCATGTGTTCTGCATGTACTAGTAGAAGCAAATAAAACAGGAGACTTAGCCGCAAGCACCTTCACGCCACGACTCCAAACAAACACAACCGTAAATAAGACAGGTAATAACTCCCTATTGTAGGAAATAATAGGAATGAAGTTAGATGTTATATCTTAATGGTACCATATGATTATGTGCTGTATTCCATACATGTTTATATACTCATGTGTTCTGCATGTACAGTACTAGTAGAAGCAATTAACACATCAGGCTCACCCACAAGCATCCCCACACCACAACACCAAACAAACACTACCGTGAAGGAGACAGGTAATAACTCCTCATTGTAGGGTATATTATAAATTAAGTTATATTAGGTATAATAGGAATTAAGTGTTTTGATGTGATCTGTACTGTGTACTGTAGTTGTATACAGATGTTTATTGGGAGCTGTATTACAGTATGTAAAAGTTCATATACACATATGTTCTGCTTGTATTAGTAACAGACAGTAAAACATCAGGCTCACCTACAATCATCCCCACACCACAACACCAAACAAACACAACCGTGAAGGAGACAGGTAATAACTCCCTATTGTAGGAAATAATAGGAATAAAGTTATATGTTATATGTTTATGGTACCATATGATTACATGCTGCATTACATACATGTTCATATACTCATGTGTTCTGCATGTACAGTACTAGTAGAAGCAAATATAACATCAGGCTTACCCACAAGCACCCCCACACCACAACACCAAACAAACACAACCGTGAAGGAGACAGGTAATAACTCTCTATTGTAGGGTATATTATAAATGAGTTACTGTAAGTGTTTCTGATGTAATTTTACTGAAGTTGTATACATATGTGTATTAGGTGCTGTATTTCATACATTTTTATATACATGTGTGTTCTGCTTGCACTAGTACTAGTCAATAACACATCAGGCTCACCTGCAACCACTCCCACACAACAACACCAAACGAACACAAACGTGAATAAGACAGGTAATAAGTCCCTTTTTTAGAGACAGACAATAATGAAGTTAAACATTTCTGGTGTGATTGTTCTGTAGTTGTATACAAATGTGTACAGTACTAGGTGCTGTATTTCATACGTTTATATACACATGTGTTCTGCTTGTACTAGTACTAGTCAATAACACATCAGGCTCACCCGCAATCACTCCCACACAACCACTCTCATCAAATACATCCGTGAATAAGACAGGTAATAACTCTCTAATGTAGAGGATAATAGGAATAGTACAATAATAGTTTTATACAAACCATTACTCTGTTTGTAATACAGTATGTTCATATACTCACGTGTTCTGCTTGTACTAGTAACAGACAGTAACACATCACGCTTACCCACAATCATCACCACGCTACAACACCAAACAAATACAACCGTGAATAAGACAGGTAATAACTCCCTATTGTAGGAAATACTAGGAATGAAGTTAAGTATTAAGTGTTTACAACATGATTATACTGTATAGGTTTATAAAAAAAATTACTATGTGCTGCCTTAGATAAACATTTTATGGACAAAAGTATTTGCCCAAACCTGCAATGACATTTTATCCAAACATAAACTTAGACAATATGGAGTCGTCCCACTTTTCCAGCTATAACGGCTTCCACTCTTCTTGGAAGACTGTCTACAGAATTTTGGAGTGTTTCTGTGGTTATTCATGTCCAATCATTCTGTAGAGCATTTATGAGGTCAGGCACTGATGTTGGATGAGAAGGCCTGGCTCACAATCTCTGTTCGAGTTCATCCCAAAGATGCTCAATGAGGTCAGGGCTTTATGTTCGGTCCAGTCAAGTTCTTCCACACTGAACACAAACCATGTCTTTATAGACTTTATAGTCGTTGCTTTGAGCACTGGGGCACAGTCATGTTGGAAAAGAAAGGGCCTTCCCCAAACTGTTGCCACAAAGTTGAGAGCATAGCATTGTCCAAGATGTCTTATTATGCTGAAGCATTAAGATTGTCCTTCACTGGAGATAAGAGGCTGATTAAAACAACTGAATTCAATAATTAACAGGTTTGGCAAAATACTTTTTTTTCCTTATACTGTATGTTTATATACTCATGTGTTCTGCATGTACAGTACTAGTAGCAGCAAATAACACATCAGGCTTACCCACAAGCATCCCCACACCACAACACCAAACAAACACTACCGTGAAGGAGACAGGTAATAACTCCTCATTGTAGGGTATATTATAAATTAAGTTATATTAGGTATAATAGGAATTAAGTGTTTCTGATGTGATCTGTACTGTGTACTGTAGTTGTAAACATATGTTTATTGGGAGCTGTATTATGTAAAAGTTCATATACACATGTGTTCTGCGTGTACTATAACAGACAGTAAAACATCAGGCTCACCTACAATCATCCCCACACCACAACACCCACCAAACACAACCGTGAATAAGACAGGTAATAACTCCCTATTGTAGGAAATAATAGGAATAAAGTTAGATGATATATGTTTATGGTACCATATGATTACGTGCTGCATTACATACATGTTCATATACTCATGTGTTCTGCATGTACAGTACTAGTAGAAGCAAATAACACAGCAGGCTTACCCACAAGCACCCCCACACCACAACACCAAACAAACACAACCGTGAAGGAGACAGGTAATAACTCTCTATTGTAGAGGTTAATAGGAATTAAGTGTTTCTGATGTGATCTGTACTGTGTACTGTAGTTGTATACATATGTTTATTGGGAGCTGTATCATGTACATGTTTATATACTGTACACATATGTTCTGCTTGTATTAGTAACAGACAGTAAAACATCAGGCTTACTTACAATCATCCCCACACCACAACACCAACCAAAGACAAATGTGAATAAGACAGGTAATAACTCCCTATTGTAGGAAATAATAGGAATGAAGTTATATGTTATATGTTAATGGTACCGTATGATTACATGCTGCATTTATATACTCATGTGTTCTGCTTGTACTAGTAACAGACAGTAAAACATCAGGCTCACCCACAATCATCCCCACACCACAACACCAAACAAACACAACCGTGAAGGAGACAGGTAATAACTCACTATTGTAGGAAATTATAGGAATGAAGTTAAATGATATATGTTTATAATATTATATGATTACGTGCTGCATTACACACATGTTCATATACTCTCATGTGTTCTGCATGTACTAGTAGAAGAAAATAAAACAACAGGCTTACCCACAATCACCCCCACACCTCAACACCAACCAAACACAATCGTTAAAGAGACAGGTAATAACTCCCTATTGTAGGGTATAATATAAATGACGTTAAGTGTTTTTGATGTAATTTTACTGTAGTTGTATACAAATGTGTATTAGGTGCTGTATTTCATACATTTTTATACATATGTGTGTCCTGCATTTACTAGTACTAGTCAATAACACATCAGGCTCACCCGCAATCACTCCCACACAACCACTCTCATCAAATACATCCGTGAATAAGACAGGTAATAACTCTCTAATGTAGAGGATAATAGGAATGAAGTTAAGTATTAAATGTTTATGACATGATTATACTGTATAGGTTTATAAAAATATTTACTATGTGCTGCATTAGATAAACATTTTATAAACAAACGTATTTTGCCCAAACCTGCAATGACATTTTATCCAAATACATAAACTTAGACAATATGGAGTCGTCCCACTTTTCCAGCTATAACGGCTTCCACTCTTCTTGGAAGACTGTCTACAGAATTTTGGAGTGTTTCTGTGGTTATTCATGTCCAATCATTCTGTAGAGCATTTATGAGGTCAGGCACTGATGTTGGATGAGAAGGCCTGGCTCACAATCTCTGTTCGAGTTCATCCCAAAGATGCTCAGTGAGGTCAGGGCTCTGTGTTCGGTCCAGTCAAGTTCTTCCACACTGAACTCAAACCATGTCTTTATCGACTTTATAATCGTTGCTTTGAGCACTGGGGCACAGTCATGTTGGAAAAGTAAGGGCCTTCCCCAAACTGTTGCCACAAAGTTGAGAGCATAGCATTGTCCAAGATGTCTTATTATGCTGAAGCATTAAGATTGTCCTTCACTGGAGATAAGAGGCTGATTAAAACAACTGAATTCAATAATTAACAGGTTTGGCAAAATACTTTTGTCCTTATAGTGTATGTTTATATACTCATGTGTTCTGCATGTACTAGTAGAAGCAAATGAAACATCAGGCTTACCCGCAAGCACCCCCACACCACAACACCAAACAAACACAACCGTGAAGGAGACAGGTAATAACTCACTACTGTAGGGTATAATATAAATTACGTTAAGTGATGTAATTTTACTGTAGTTGTAGACAAATGTGTAGTAGGTGCTGTATTTCATACATTTTTATATACATTTGCTCTGCATCTACTAGGACTGGTCAGTAACATATCAGGCTCACCCGCAATCACTCCTGTACAACCACTCCCCTCAAATACATCCGTGAATAAGACAGGTAATAACTCCCTATTGTAGAGGATAATAGAAATAAAGTTAGATGATATATGTTTATGGTACCATATGATTACGTGCTGCATTACATACTGTACATGTTCATAAACTCATGTGTTCTGCATGTACAGTACTAGTAGAAGCAAATAAAACAGGAGGCTTACCCACAAGCACCCCCACACCTCAACACCAAACAAACACAACCGTGAAGGAGACAGGTAATAACTCACTATTGTAGGGTATAATAGGAATAAAGTTAGATGTTTTTAATGTGAATTTTTGTAGTTGTATACAAATGTGTATTAGGTGTAGTAATCCATAATGTTTATATACACGTGTGTCGTGCATGTACTAGTAACAGGCAGTAAAACATCAGGCTCACCTGCAACCACTCCCACACAACCACTCTCATCAAGTACATCCGTGAATAAGACAGGTAATAACTCTCTAATGTAGAGGATAATAGGAATAGTACTGTACAATAATAGTTTTATACAAACCATTACTCTGTTTGTAATACAGTATGTTCATATACTCACGTGTTCTGCTTGTACTAGTAAGAGACAGTAACACATCAGGCTTACCCACAATCATCACCACGCTACAACACCAAACAAACACAAACATGAATAAGACAGGTAATAACTCCCTATTGTAGAGGATAATAGGTATGAAGTTAAGTATTAAGTGTTAACGACATGATTATACTGTACAGGTCTATTAGATTTGTTTACTATGTGCTGCATTAGATAAACATTTTATAAACAAACGTATTTTGCCCAAACCTGCAATGACATTTTATCCAAATACATAAACTTAGACAATATGGAGTCGTCCCACTTTTCCAGCTATAACGGCTTCCACTCTTCTTGGAAGACTGTCTACAGAATTTTGGAGTGTTTCTGTGGTTATTCATGTCCAATCATTCTGTAGAGCATTTATGAGGTCAGGCACTGATGTTGGATGAGAAGGCCTGGCTCACAATCTCTGTTCGAGTTCATCCCAAAGATGCTCAATGAGGTCAGGGCTCTGTGTTCGGTCCAGTCAAGTTCTTCCACACTGAACTCAAACCATGTCTTTATCGACTTTATAGTTGTCGCTTTTGTGCAGAAAGGGCTGTCCTTAAAATTTTGCTACAAAATTAAAAACATAGCATTGTCCGATATGTCTTGTTATGCATCCGGCGTAAAAACCTCTGCTAAGTTGTTGTGCGGACTGGGTATTCCGCTGTGGCGACCCCTTGCCGAGAGCAGCCGAAAGACCAACAACAACAACAACATGATAGAGCATTAAGATTGTCCTTCACTGGAGATAAGGGGCAAATTAAAGCACATTAATTCAATAATTAACAGGTTTGGCAAAATACCTTTTCTTTTTTGTAGTGCATGTTTATATACTCATGTATTCTGTATGTACTAGTAGAAGCAAATGAAACAAGAGACTTACGCACAAGCACCTTTACGCCACAACACCAACCAAACACAACCGTAAATAAGACAGGTAATAACTCACTATTGTAGGGAATAATAGAAATAAAGTGTTTCTAATTTGATCTGTACTGTGTACTGTAGTTGTATACAGATATTAGGAGCTGTATTGTGTACATCTTCATATACACATATGTTCTGCTTGTATTAGTAACAGACAGTAAAACATCAGGCTCACCTACAATCATCCCCACACCACAACACCAAACAAACACAACCGTGAAGGAGACAGGTAATAACTCCCTATTGTAGGAAATTATAGGAATGAAGTTAAATAATATATGTTTATAATATTATATGATTACGTGCTGCATTACATACATGTTCATATACTCATGTGTTCTGCATGTACAGTACTAGTAGAAGCAATTAAAACAACAGGCTTACCCACAATCATCCCCACACCACAACACCAACCAAACACAATCGTTAAAGAGACAGGTAATAACTCCCTATTGTAGGGTATAATATAAATGAAGTTAAGTGTTTCTGATGTAATTGTACTGTAGTTGTATACAAATTTGTATTAGGTTCTGTATTCCATACATGTTTATATACACATGTGTTCTGCTTGTACTAGTACTAGTCAATAACACAACAGGCTCACCCGCAATCACTCCCACACAACCACTCTCATCAAATACATCCGTGAATAAGACAGGTAATAACTCTCTAATGTAGGGGATAATAGGAATAGTACTGTACAATAATAGTTTTATACAAACCATTATTTTGTTTGTAATACAGTATGTTCATATACTTATGTGTTTTACTTGTACTAGTACTAATCAGTAACGCATCAGGCTCACCCACAATCATCACCACGCTACAACACCAAACAAACACAAACATGAATAAGACAGGTAATAACTCCCTATTGTAGAGGATAATAGGAATGAAGTTAGATGTTATATGTTTATGGTACCGTATAATTATGTGCTGCATTACATACATGTTTATATACTCATGTGTTCTGCTTGTACTAGTAGAAGCAAATAAAACAACAGGCTTACCCACAATCATCCCCACACCACAACACCAACCAAACACAATCGTTAAAGAGACAGGTAATAACTCCCTATTGTAGGGTATAATATAAATGAAGTTTATACTAGGAATGAAGTTAAGTATTAAGTGTTTACAACATGATTATACTGTACAGGTCTATAAAAATATATACTATGTGCTGCCTTAGATAAAAATTTTATGGACAAAAGTATTTGGCCAAACCTGCAATGACATTTTATCCAAATACAAAAACTTAGACAATATGGAGTCGTCCCACTTTTCCAGCTATAACGGCTTCCACTCTTCTTGGAAGACTGTCTACAGAATTTTGGAGTGTTTCTGTGGTTATTCATGTCCAATCATTCTGTAGAGCATTTATGAGGTCAGGCACTGATGTTGGATGAGAAGGCCTGGCTCACAATCTCTGTTCGAGTTCATCCCAAAGATGCTCAGTGAGGTCAGGGCTCTGTGTTCGGTCCAGTCAAGTTTTTCCACACTGAACACAAACCATGTCTTTATCGACTTTATAGTCGTTGCTTTGAGCACTGGGGCACAGTCATGTTGGAAAAGAAAGGGCCTTCCACAAACTGTTGCCACAAAGTTGAGAGCATAGCATTGTCCAAGATGTCTTATTATGCTGAAGCATTAAGATTGTCCTTCACTGGAGATAAGAGGCTGATTAAAACAACTGAATTCAATAATTAACAGGTTTGGCAAAATACTTTTTCTCCTTATACTGTATGTTTATATACTCATGTATTCTGCATGTACTAGTAGAAGCAAATAAAACAGCGGACTTACGAACAAGCACCTTCACGCCACAACACCAAACAAACACAACCGTAAATAAGACAGGTAATAACTCCCTATTGTAGGAAATAATAGGAATGAAGTTAGATGTTATATGTTTATGGTACTGTATGATTATGTGCTGCATTACATACATGTTTATATACTCATGTGTTCTGCATGTACTAGTAGAAGCAATTAACACATCAGGCTTACCCACAAGCATCCCCACACCACAACACCAAACAAACACTACCGTGAAGGAGACAGGTAATAACTCACTACTGTAGGGTATAATGTAAATTAAGTTATATTAGGTATAATAGGAATTAAGTGTTTCTGATGTGATCTGTACTGTGTACTGTAGTTGTATACAGATGTTTATTGGGAGCTGTATTATGTAAAAGTTCATATACACATGTGTTCTGCGTGTACTATAACAGACAGTAAAACATCAGGCTCACCTACAATCATCCCCACACCACAACACCCACCAAACACAACCGTGAATAAGACAGGTAATAACTCCCTATTGTAGGAAATAATAGGAATGAAGTTAAATAATGTATGTTTATAATATTATATGATTACGTGCTGCATTACATACATGTTTATATACTCATGTGTTCTGCATGTACAGTACTAGTAGAAGCAATTAACACATCAGGCTCACCCACAAGCACCCCCACACCACAACACCAAACAAACACAACCGTGAAGGAGACAGGTAATAACTCACTATTGTAGAGGTTAATAGGAATTAAGTGTTTCTGATGTGATCTGTACTGTGTACTGTAGTTGTATACATATGTTTATTGGGAGCTGTATTATGTACATGTTTATATACTGTACACATATGTTCTGCTTGTATTAGTAACAGACAGTAAAACATCAGGCTTACTTACAATCATCCCCACACCACAACACCAACCAAAGACAAATGTGAATAAGACAGGTAATAACTCCCTATTGTAGGAAATAATAGGAATGAAGTTATATGTTATATGTTAATGGTACCGTATGATTACATGCTGCATTTATATACTCATGTGTTCTGCTTGTACTAGTAACAGACAGTAAAACAACAGGCTCACCCACAATCATCCCCACACCACAACACCAAACAAACACAACCGTTAAAGAGACAGGTAATAACTCCCTATTGTAGGGTATAATATAAATGAAGTTAAATGTTTCTGATGTGATTGTACTCTAGTTGTATACAAATTTCTATTGTGGTGCTGTATTTCATACATGTTTAGATACACATGTGTTCTGCTTGTACTAGTACTAGTCAGTAACACATCAGGCTCACCCGCAACCACTCCCACACAACCACTCTCATCAAATACATCCGTGAATAAGACAGGTAATAACTCCCTAATGTAGAGGATAATAAGAATTAAGTTAGAAGATATGTTTTTATTGTACTGTATGATTATAGTTCCATATTATTCAATATTATTTGTTGCATTACATACAACATATTTTTATTCTCATGTGTTCTGCTTGTACTGGTACCAGTCAGTAAAACATTAGGCTTACCTGCAAGCAACCACATGCCACAACACAAAAACAAACACAACCGTTAATGAGACAGGTTACAACTTAGGTTATAACTTCCTTTTGCACAGAATAATAGAAATGAAGTCAGATGCCGTGTTCATTGTACCGAATGATCATAGTTCCATACAATCCATTATTATGTGCTGCATTACATGTATGTTCACATACTCATGTATTCGTCTTGTACTGGTAACAGTCAGTACCCCATCAGGCTTACCTCCAAGCAACCACATACCACACTCATCAGATGCCTAACACTTTGCCTAAGACAGTTAATGTCCTCTTCTTTTAGAGCATGAGGATGAAGACATTATATGATAAGTGGTTATGTCTTAATTACGGTATAGTCAAAAATCTGTAGACAGTAGATAGATTATCTAGGTTTGGAGAATGCCAGGAGAGCATTACCTACTGTACCAGAACACACAGTGAGAATAGTGAACTTGGTGATCGAGATATAATAGTCAGTGAAGGGTAATGCTAATGCATCAGCACAAAAATACAATTTAAAAAAATGTCCAAATCCAAATTTGCACCAACAGTTTGGAGATGGTCATCTTCCAGCATGTTCTAGCATGACTGAACTTCTGTGCACAGTGTGAGCTCTTGATCTGAGTTTATTGTGAAGGAACTCCAATGTCCTGTACAGATTCATAACATCAACCCTAATCGACATCTTTCTATGGACAAATAACACCATTAACACATTTCAGAATCATGTAGAAAGCCATGGCAGATGAATAAACACTCTTGGAGACACAAACAAAAGGCAAAATCTATTTTATGTGTGATTGTAAGGTGTTCACATACTTTTGGCCATATAGTGTACATACACAGATTTGGTATCTGTTGTGTTTTAGAACATATATGTTAATATGCTTAGACATCATGCTCATTCTAGCATTAGATTCCCACCTCGGGGTCTGTGTGTGTGTGTGTGTGGAGTTTGCATGTTCTCCCAGTACTTCAGGTAGTCCCGTTTCCTCTCACACTACAAAGACATGCAGATTAGACTAATTGGCGTTCCCAAATTGCTTGTAGTGTGTAAATGAGTGTTTGTATGTTGATCGGAGGTCTTATCATGGTCATAAAAATGGGAATAAATACAATGGTCACCATCAGCCTCCATGGTTCCTGGTGTGTGTCTGTACCCTGTGATTGATTGGCACCCCATCCAGGGTGTACCCCCCCTCGTGCCCAACGCCTCTTGGGATAGGCTTCTGGCCCCCATGACCCTGAATACATGATAAAGTGTTATAGAAGACTGAGTGAGTGAGTGAGTGAGTAAGTGTATGTCAGCTCAGACATTACAGCCTGCCCTGAGTACACTATGCCACAGAGATGTGTCTTTAATAAAAACAGACCATTTTAATTAAAGAATTTAATGTTCTTTAATAGCATCATTGTAACTAATCACATGATTTCTGTTACGGAAATTTTAATATTTATAGCTTTGCTTTAATTTACAACCTACTAACAAGTTTGATGATTTGCAGAAAACCTAAACCTAAGCACCCCTGACTCCACACTCACTACCCTCAACACGACCCCAACCTTACCCACACGCATGCCCACAACAACAGGTAACAGGATCGTGCTGGATCTCTCTCTCTCTCTCTCTCTCTCTCTCTCTCTCTCTCACACACACACACACACACACACACACACACACACACACACATGCACGCACGCACGCGCACACACACACACACACACACACACACACAC